>NC_056725.1:510181200-510218585 GCF_019279795.1 Protopterus annectens
ATTCCATAAAGCATCAGTCATTCATAAACCTAATAATAAAATATAAGTTATTATAACATAGTTATAGCGACAGAAACAAATTACATATTGCTGCACATAACTGAATTTATTGCTTGGTTAGAATTACTACATCAGTCACATGTCTGCAACTTGTTTTAACATTTGTGTTGTTTTGTATTTCCTTTTGCTAGGAATAGGTTGATATGTATAGAATGGATGCATCGCCTGGAAGAGCAGTGTGAGTAGAGAGGCACGGGTTATATGCGTGTGTTCTGTTGATGTAACTGGTAAATACCTCCAGCAGAGATTTCATTTTTGTCATATCAGTCACATTCTCCTTAGCTGATAACTATATGCAGATGTATATGTTTTCCCGTCATGCACCACTATTTCTGTTTATCAGTATTACACTTGTAATTCGTAACAGACGTAATAAACTAATGCAGACCTCCTTCACTGCAGTCATGATGTGATAACCGGTTTGCAGTGTTGACCCCTATGTTCATTTACACTTTGGTGAACCAAACTAAATTTATTTATTTATTTTATTTATTTATTTCAGTTTGATTACCGGGGAAGTCCACTGGGTCAAGAAGAACCCATTTTCAGTGGAGGCCCGGGGAGAAAAGCTCCAAAGGCAGTACAACCAATGCAATGTTTAAGAAGAATACAAAACATAATACAAACAGCAAGAAAACAAAGTAAGACACTGCAAATTCAAATTACAATAGAAAGTACTCACAGTAAGAATATTTTAAAATGCATATTTACAATAGAATGTAGACACAGTAAGAACATTGAAAATGCAAATTTACAATACACTGCAAGAATTTATAGGACACAGCAAAAGTTAAAAATTAGTCAAAATATTTTTTTTTTTTTTTTTTTTTTGCTAACTATTCAATATTGTCATCCATACAGTGAAGTTAGAGCCTGCTAAAAACATAGCTAGAATTTGAGTGTATAAAGGTGCAGGAGTACAGGGGCTTAGTCTAGGGGAACCTTGGGATTAAGTAGGGTGAAAGCAAGAACATTTCCATTTTGAAGATAGGTGTGAGAAAAGTTGGGTTTTGAAGTAGTCTGAGTTAGGTATGGTTCTAAGAGAAGGAGAGAGAGAGTTCCATTTCCTACCTAGAGAGAAGGATAGAAGATGTTGACCAGCGGGATGTTTAGGTCTGGGGATGGAGATTAGATTTTGGTGTTCAGATCTTAGAGATCGGTTGGGAATGTAAGGGGGGAGGATGTTGGATAGAGCAGGGCATTTTTCTGGGTAGAATATTAATCTATGAGTGGTTGTTAGTTGGAGATAGTCGAGTTGGTTTGGGAGTTCTAGCCAGTTTAAAGATTGAAGGGAGAGGCAGTGGTGGGTTGAGTTTTTGGATTTGGTGGCGAATTTAGAGATTTTATTATAGCAAGCTTCAAGTTTAGAGGTGAGGGAGGCAGACTGATTAGTTAGGAGAGGGGCTCCATAAAGTAGAGAGGGTAGGAGGAAGCAGGTAGCTAAGGTTTGCCTGGAGGATTTGGAAATAAATATATTATTCCTGTAGAGCATGCCTAGTTTTTGGTGTTTTTTTTTTATATTTTGTTGAATGTGGAGGTCAAATTTAAGATGTTCGTCTATGGTTATGCCAAGTAGTTTAGCATAGGGGACCACTTCAATTGGAGTGTTAGCTTAGCTGAGGATGTTGAAAGAGTTTTTGTCCAAGGAAGAAGTCTTGGAAGGGAGGAAAATTAGTATTTTGGATTTATTGGAGTTGAGGGAGAGGTGGTTTTGGTGCATCCAGTTTTCTGTAGTGGAAAAAGCTGTTTGAGTTTTAGAGAGAAGTTCAGTAAAGCTGGGGGCGGCGCAGACTAAGGTAGAGTCATCAGCATATTGGATGACTGTAGTGTCAGGGAGAGCAGTGTGAAGGTTGTTTATGAAGATGTTGAAAAGTAAGGGACCGAGAATGGATGCCTGAGGAACGCCAGTAGGAGTAGGTAAGAAGGAGGAGGTAGAGTTCTTCCATCTGACAGCCTGGGATCTGTCAGAGAGGTAGCTGGAGAACCAGGCAAGAGTATCAGTGGAAAGATTAAGGTTGGGGAGGTGGCAGAGTAGATGTGAATGGGAGATGGTATCAAAGGCTTTGGAGAGGTCCAGCAGAACAGTGGATACTAGAAGTCCGGAATCTCTGGCTTGATTAACTGTTTCTAAGAAGGAAAGTAGGGCAGTTATAGTGCTGTGGCCTGGACGGAAACCGTGTTGGGTGGGTGTAAGTAGCTGATTCTCTGTTAAGTAGGGTAAGAGTTGGCGGTGGACACATTTCTCAAGACTTTTGGATATAGGAGAGAGTAGGGCTATAGGGCGGAAGTTAGAAGTAGAGTTGTTTTTACCTCCTTTATGAAGTGGTAGAATGTAGGCAGAACACCAGAGTTTGGGAATGTATGACTCTTTTAAGGATCTGTTAATCAGGATGCTAATTGGAAGAGCTATTCCTTCGGCTGCGTGTTTGAGGAAGGAGGGGGGAATGTTGTCGGGGGCGTTGGAACAAGGTTTTAGTTTGGTTAAGAGCTTTTTTATAAAAGTTGTGGAAACTGGTTTGAGTTGAAACATAGGGTGATAGTCCTTTGGAGAGTTTAGGAGGTTGGAAAGGTTGTTATCAGGGAATATTTTGGTTAGTTTGGCTATAGAGTCAGTAAAGAAAGTGTTGAAGAGTGAGCTTAGTTCATTGTCATTTAAACTAGGGTCAGGGCAGGGGTTATTTTGTGACCCAGGATGGAGAAGAGAGTTAACAGATTTCCAGAAATTTTTGGGGTTGGTAAGATTAGTAGACTGAAGTTTGTTGTAGTAGTTTTTTTTTGTCTCTGATGATTAGTTTTTTTACTTGGTTGCGGAGTTGGGTATATTGGAGCAAGACAGAAGGCTGTTTGCTTTTCTGATAAAGCTTCCAAGATTTGTCTCTGAGTTGCATGGTTTGTTTAGTCTCTTTGGTCAGCCAAGGAGCAGAATTGGCCTTGATTCGTTTATTTCTAAGGGGGGCTAGAGAGTTGAGAGTATTTAGGAAGATGGAGTTAAAATGTTCTACGGCATTGTCGAGGGACAGAGTTTGAAGGATTTGCCAGTTGATTTCTTTGAATATGTTGGAGAAGATTATGGGGTTGAAGTTGCTAAGGTTACGAGTTTGGATATAATTATGTAGGAATTGAGAGGGGTTAGCTGAGCGATGAATGAAGGCAGGTAGATGGTCACTAAAGGAGTCAGGGATAGTTCCAGATAGAGAGATTTTGTTAGGGTGGGAGACTAAAATCCAATCTATGATGGAGCCAGGAGGGTGTTTTTTGTTGGGCCTGGTTGTAGAATGGATTAATTGAGAGAAGTTGAAAAGGTTGATAGCTAGGGTGGGGGAAGGTGAGTTGATTTTGTTCCAATCAATGTTGATGTCTCCTAGAATAAATGTTTCATATTTTATTTCAGATGAGGCCCAGTGGAGAATATTCTCTAGGGTAGAGATGTTGTCGCCAGGGGAGATGTATAAAGAAATGATACAGATATTTTTATGTTTATTGAGCTGGAGCAGACAAGCAGTGATTTCAGTATTTTTGAATAGAGGGGTTGAGATTTGCAGGGGGATTATGGAGAGAAGGTTAGAGTAGATAATGGCAGAGCCTCCACCTTTTTTGTTTAGTCGGTCACTCCTGAGGATGTTGAAGCCAGGAGGAAGGATTTCTGAGTCAGAGATATGGGGTTTTAGCCAGGTCTCAGAGACGGCTAAGATGTCAGGTTGGTTGTGGTTAATCCAGGCGTGAACATGGTGAAGTTTGTTGTTTAGGCTTTGGGCATTAATAGTGAAGACCTTAAGGGTGGTAGGAGAGGTTTTAGGAGTAGAGGGAGTGGGAGGGAGAGGTGTATTTGAAGTGTGGGAGGAGGGAGAAGGAGGGAAGGAGTTGTTTGTACTGAGGCAGGGGCCAGGATTAGGGTGGATGTCTCCAGATAAGGCTAGGAAATTATATGGGAAAACTTTAAGTCTTTTAGGTTTGGAGAGTAAGAAGTTGTTTGGGGTTGGTGGAAATGTAAGAGAGGATTTTTGTAGAGGAGGAGAATATTTTGGGATGGAAGAGGTGTAGTAGGTTTATTGGGATAAGGCAGGGGGAAATGAAGTGGAAGTGAGTGAGTGAAGGAGGATGTGGGTGGGAGAAAGTGAGGGTGTGAAAAGTAGCCAGGTAAGGGTGAGTTATTGAGCAGTAAGACGTAGTGTGATAGAGAGAAAGAAGACAAATGAGAAGAGAGAAGGGAAATCTGAGGGAAATGAGAGTTTGGGAGAACATGATTGAATGGGTGGGGTAAGGGATGAAGAAAAGATGTAGATGGAATAGTGCGAGTTAGGAGAGAAATGAGAGAAGAGTGGAAGGAAGATATCAAGTAGGAGAGGAGAGTGTAGGGTTAAGTGTAGTGAGAAGTGGGAGGGGTAAGAGAGGTTGGAGAAAAGAAAGCAGGGTTTAGATTGGTTAATTAAAGTAGGAAGTGGTGGGGGGAGGGAAAGAGTCTAATAGGTGGAAAAGAATGTAGGGAGGAGCTGGTGATGTATAAATGTGGATGTGTTGGGGGCGGGTGGGATTTGGGGGCAGGGTAGGGGAGCGGAGTGAGCCCGAAGGGCGAATGGAGCGGGAAGAGCCAGAGGAGGTGAGAAAAGCAGAAGACAATCAGTTACAAGAGAGTATTTAGAAGGTAAGTTTAACAGGTTTATCAGAGTTGTGAAGGTAAGAAATGTAGGTGAAGGAGAGGAGGGAGGGTACTGAGATGAGCAGAGAAATTGGGTTAGAGGGTAAAATGCTAAGGAGAAGGACAGAGGGAGAGGAAGAGACTTCAGACAGGGAGTAGAGGAGGGCTGAGTAAAGGAAGGGAAGGCCGAGAGTTCTGGGCAGCAGAGAGGGGGAGAGCAGAGGAAAGGTGGTAGAGGTCTGAAGAAGGGGAGATACGGGAGGAAAGGGGAACAAATAGTGAGTGCAGTAGGAGGTAGTGGCTGCTGGCTAGTCTGGCAGGAAAGCGTACTGCGACCTAGTAGTACCAACTAATCAATAGTGCAGAGCTACAACAGTACACATACTTTCTTGGAATCTTGTGGAGGGAGGACTCAGGGAACAGAAGGCCTTACAATTTCAGGTTAAGTTCGTTGGAGTAGGCTCTCGGTCAGACAGTACAGGAGCTTATATTCAGCAGATTAGGGCAGGGTGGGCAGGGGCCCAAGCTGTAAAAATAGAAAAAAAACAGGGAAAGAAGAGTGGTTTAAGCATTAGAATGGCACAAGTAATGTTAAGAGACAGTGTCAGGCATTCAGAAGGTTATTGTATTCAAATTAAATGCAAAGTGCGATAAGCTAAGATAACCAAGAGACAAAAGGTAAACACAGTCAAGCAGTCATGACATTATATTACATCAAATAAAGTAGCTATAGTTTAGTGACTATCTATACAGCTTGTGTTTAGTTCCTATATTGATTAGAGATACTATGAGGCAGTAATGAAATTATCTTTCCCCAATTAATGCAGTTACAGTTCAGCGACTATCTACACAGCTAGTACATTGAGTAGAGAATACTGTGAGGCAGACAAGAATTTAATTTACACAACATAATGCAAATGCAGTTTAGCGACTAAGCTTGTATTCAGTGTCTACGTTGATTAGAGATTCTGTGAGGCAGTCATGAAGTAATTTTACACAAATTAATGCAGATACTGTTTAGCGACCATTTACACAGCTTGTATTCAGAGTCACATTAAGTAGGGAATACTGAGTTTAGCACGGAGTTAAGCTGATAAATGAAGCATGCTCACCACTAAAACGCAGCCAGGAGCTAGCACAGGGTTAAAAAAGAAAAATTGTAAGAGCAAATCCCTACACCAGACTACACCAGGTAATTTCACTATATCTTGTGGCTTCTAGCCGCAGGTATGCAGGTAGAGAACAAGTAAATGTAAAGAGAAAGCGTCGCTACACTGAACACCCGCAACCAAACAGGTTTCCAGCTGATAGGACGCCAGTTTAGCGCGCAGCGCGCTCACTAAAAGGCGAGAGTAATAAGCAGGCAAAATCAAATCGCATATACACAGCGGAATAGATTACAAGGAACAGTCCTGCATTTCTGTTAAGCATAAGCCATTAAGCAGGCTGCAGAGGGAGAAAATACAAGTATAACATTTCGTATGCACTTAGCAGGAATTGTAAATGAAATGAACAGTCCAATTTCAAATTACACTTGCAGGACAAAAAGCTAACTGGCGACTAGCCCTGATTAGGTCTGCACAAACAGTAACAGCTGTTGAACAGGTAGAAACCTGAAATTTAAGCTAGGTAGATGGGAAACGTCTGCAAACAATAAGGCTTTTGCCGAAAAATAGGCACCAGCTGACGAGCAACGCTCACAGTATGTGGCGACTGCAAAGTGAGTGAGCAAGTACAAAAGACACACTTATACAACAGAAGAAGTACAATCAATATTCCTGAAGTTCAGGTTAAGCAAAAAAAAAAATACCATAGACTTACTACTTAGGAGCTGACGCTGGAGCCAGGGAAGCACAGCAGCTGAGGGGAAGAGAAGGGTAATAAAGATGGTGGCTGTTAGTGAGCGGGAGTTATAAAGAGTAAGGGAGGAAGTGGGTGGGGAAAGGTGGGGAAATGGTGTTCATTTGTTCTGTATTTTTTCCTAGCAATATAATGTGGTTATATTGCACGCTTACTTTTCTATGCTGTATGTGTTTGTTGGTTTGATACTTGTTACTATGTACAGGACTTTTAGCTTTCAGTATTATCACTGATTTTTCGGTATTCATACTATCAATGGGACAATATTTATGCATGACAGTGGATATTTCTTAATTGTTCATGGGTTAGACATTTTTTTTACCATCTTAGTTTTTTGAAAGATGAAGAAAGAGCTGTATTACTGTGGTACAGCTTGAGATTGTTCATTGTAAGTAAGT
The DNA here is from genome assembly GCF_019279795.1 of Protopterus annectens. Taxonomy (NCBI): domain Eukaryota; kingdom Metazoa; phylum Chordata; order Ceratodontiformes; family Protopteridae; genus Protopterus; species Protopterus annectens. The sequence continues at coordinate 510,188,155 of NC_056725.1, forward strand.
CATATTGTTTCCTGTAGTGCATGAGTGGGTCATTTTTAAATGTATTTGTTGTTATGTTGACATTTTCATATATAGTAGTATAGTCAGGCATGTTTTTTTTCCATGCAGTGACACATTCTATATGTGTTATACAATGAACTTTGTGTTGTCTCTTTCAAGACAGAAGTTTGCAGTGACATGCATGTTATGTTACTGAAATGTATGACATATGATATAGAGTTCTGTGCTTTGTCACATATATATTATGTTATGCAGATATTGTGCTGCACTTATTTAGTTTATTGTGTTTGTGACCAGCTGAAAAAGCCTTAAAGCACTTTATTTTACTGAAAAGTGAAAACATGGTATGGCAGTAGGAATCATACTACCAACAATGCACTGGTATATGCATTTGCATATCAATTGATGCTCTACCAAGCAGACATCAAATGTGGAAATGAGTTGCTTACAATACAATCACTTACACGTGTAAGTATGGATGGTACACGTCACATTACTATTTGCATGTGTTCCATTTACATCACGATATATGTAAGACCTTGAATTATGCATGTGACAGTACGATATTCATTGTATTATGTAGTGGTTGTATTTAATACATATGTTTTATATATATATATATATATATATATATATATATATATATATATATATATATATATATATAGAAAATAATGCCTTAATATTGAGTAGGTGCCGTAGCAATGAGTGTGTTACTTATCTGAGAGTCAGTTCTTGTGTGATATTTGCATAACATTGCTTACTGTTGATGTGTTCAGTACATGTGTTATTCTAGGTTTTTGGTGGTTATTTATTATTTATTTTATTTTACATTTGTTGACTGGGCTAGTCTAACTGGATATATGTCCATTTTCAGTAGAGGCCCGGGGAGATAAGCTCTAAGACATAAACAAAGAGATACAACTATAATAACAATAACAAATAGGACAAAAATATTTATACAACAGTAACATATGTAGTACAGCATACAGGTTAGCATAGAATATTCAATGTGGGCAAGAATGATAACAATGTATTTCACAGGTTCAATGCATTATACAGGTAAAGTCAATAGTAAAAAGAAGTTAATTTTGTAGTGGTATTGATGAAGTATTTACTTAATTACTCATGAAATCCTGGAGTCTGTTACAGAGCATAGGTCCAGTGACAACAGAGCAGTAAGTAACTTGTTCAAGGTTGCACAATAGGCATATGAAATTAGATTTAAATCCTGTGTATTTGGCACAGGTACTAGCCCATGAACAAGTCTGAATTTTATTCCTTTTTGCTACGTGCCATACCATTCTACCAAATGTTGTGATTGTATCAGCTCTCTGTATAACACGAGATTGTTACGGTCATATTATTAGCACACATACTAGTATCACTGTAGTTTGCACTGTACATAGACAACATTGATGTTCTGTTATATAACTCACATGAGGCAGCTGATATTGTGTTGCACAAGTGGCCTAGATAGTGTCACACCTTATTGTCTTACTGCTTATACAGGGTCTATATCACGTTGTCAAACTTTTAAAAGTTCAAACACCATATGGTCGACAACATATGCTTGAACTTTAAAAGTTTGAAAAAGTGATAAAAGCAGAAAAAACTTACCTGAAGGTTGTAAGCTACTTAAATATACCAACTCCAAGATCGCACTACATTGCAAGAAAGGGAAAGCTTCCCTTTTGGAGATCTCTGTTGAAATGTTCAAAGTTTTACAAGTTTGAACACATGGTTTTGACCATATGATGTTAGAACTTGTAAAACTTCGACAATTTGAATGGGACCCCTTATACATGGGTTCATAGGATGTTCCTAGGCTAACAACCACTAGGGCCCTTAGAAGCCTAGCCATGCACCCCAAACCATTAATAGGGAGTTAACTAAGGATTTGTAGGAAGCTGTTAGGATAATATTTTTCTTATTGACAATATCTGTCCATTAGGGACATGGGAGCCAGACAGGGGGTAAATTTACGATTTCCCATCCAATTGTCAAGGTTTCGTTTGAATTGAGTCAGAGATGAACTCTGTTTTACATGGATGGGAAGTCCATTCCATAGCACAGAGATCCTTTATGACACATGTCCACCTCTCTAGCAAAAACTGTTTATTTTACAAGTGAAATTCAGATCCCTGGATCTAGTGTTTCTGGTGCTATTTGTTTATCACATGTATATCAGATCCATCAGGGCTAGATCTGAGGAAGCCCTGTAAGCCAGGCATAGATCTCCATTCAGCAGCCTGTAGGAGACTGAATATACAGACAGAGCGTTTAGGCTATAAGTTTAGGACAGGGTGCTCATGCCTTGAATTCTCCTGGTGAGAAACCTTTGAGGGCATTCCAACTGTTGTAAGTGCATGGTGCATGCCAAACGGGGCAATGTACTCAATGATGGGTTTGATAAGGGCTGAGTAGAGTGGTACTATAACTTCCTTTGACCGGGATGCTATAGCCTTACCTATAAATTGGATGACATAGAATTATTTTCTTACTGTTTAAGCTACATGTTGGCCAAAGGCCATACTGCAGTCTGCTTATGTTCTCAGATCCCTTTCTACTGGGTCAACTTTTAGAGGTGTTTTATCAATGGAGTAATTAACCTGGGTAGGCAGTTTCCTAAAGGGCATTGTAATGCATTTTTTGGCATTGAGTTTTAGGTCATGGCTTTGGCACAAGTCATTTATGTGTGTTAAGCCCTTTTTCAAGATGCTGGAGTCTTAGGGGGAATCTATAATAGCTCCTAATTTACAGCCATGTGCGAACTTAGTGAGCCAGAGGCCTTGAACATTAGTGATGACTTCTGAGAAGTAGATGCCAAACAGGTGTGGGCCCAGCATGAAGTTCTGGAGTTCTGCTGATGACCAGTTTCTTGATGGAGATGGTCTCACCAATCCTGACCTTTTGGGTCCTGTGTGTGAGCCAACTGGCAATCTAGAGAGTTATATAGTGTTGTATGCCTAGCTCAGAGAGCTTGTCAACAATGCCTGAGTGGGGTATTGTACTGAATGCCTTAGCCAGGTCAAGATACCCCAAATGCACTGTTTTACTCTCATCTATTGTCTTGGTGACCCTGTCAAATAAGTTTACTGGGTTAAGTAGACATGAGCTTCCCTCGACAAAGCCAAATCAGGATGGATCCAGTTTCTGTAGGTTGCCAATGTTCTTGTTTATCATTTCCAGATAATCCATTCCATGACTTTGCATATCAGGCTTGTTAGAGTGATGGGTCTGTAGTTCCCTGGGTCGGTTGTTGGTCTGCTGTTGTGGAGGGGAATGACTATTGTGATCCTCCAGTCACTTTGAACATAGTTTGTTTTGGGGCTGTAGTTGAAGAGTGCCTCAAGTGGTTCTGATAGATCATGTTTTAGACTGCTCATGTGGTAACCAGAGATATTGTTGGGACCCATAGAGGTGGTTTTCTTGGGTTTAATGAGTGCTGCCAGTACCTAGTCCCTGCTAATAGTTGGGGGAAGTACATAGGAGGGGATTTCACCTGGAGGAAATGGGGGTTGGAGTGGAGGAGTGATGTTTGAGCTGAATTTGCTATGTCACCCTGATTGTTGAAGGTCATAGCATTCACCACCAGTTCAGCACACTGTTGTATGTTACTTTTAAGGTTCTGGACATAGCTGAAGAAGGCATTGTGATTGTCTTTAGCCTGACAGGCTAGCCTGACCTCATAGTTGGCCTTGTTTGACTTAATTAGACTTCTTAATAGTTTCTTATTTAGTGGTATAACAGAGCATTTGTCTTTAATGGAGATATTCTTCCTGATTTTGACCATGAGTTTTTTCTTTTATTAAATACCCTGTTTAGGTGAGAATTCCCCCAGGGGGTTTGGTTTTAGTGTTTGTTTTGGATTTGCTTCTGGTGGATATGGCACCCTCTATACAGCCATTCACATGTTTGTATAGAGACTCTGTAAATAATTCTGTATAGGTAGTGGCAGTCTCAGGGTTTGGGGATCCTTGAATTTTGATGAAATGTCATAACAGGATATAATTTGCCTTAGAATGGTTTCTAACATTTACTGGTTTAGCTGGGTTTTCTGAGCTGATTTTTACTTTAAAGGATACAGCTTTTTGATCTGGCCTCACTAGTGAAGACATGACATGGGGGGGGGGGTCAAAACCCCTCCCAACTAGCCACATCTGTTAAAGACAATCATAAAGCTTTCTTCACATATGTCTGTAATCTCAACGGAAGCACCCAGATCTGCTCAAAACTGATGGTCAAGGACACCACATACACAAACCCTGTAGATATAGCCAACCTGCTGGCAGACAGGTTCAGTGAAAACTTGAATGCCAAAAAATGCATCATCATCCCTTTTGGGGAGAGTGACATCCCCACAAATTATCACATTGATAATAAAGCAGTAAGCATGCTATCAGTTGTGAGGGACTTGGGCACCCAGATTGATAGCAAACTAACTTTTAACCATCATATTGCTTCCATTGTATGGAAAGCTTTCTACATGGCCCACCTCATTAGTAAGGGTATCTCATCCAGGGACAAGGTGGTCATAACATCCCTGTATTCTTCCCTTATAAGACCCATTATTGAGTACAATGCCCCTTTCGGCATGCACCTCACAAAGCACATGCAGCTGCTGGAGAGACGACAGAGGTTCCTCATCCAGAGAATCCAGAGCCTCAAACATCTTACCCTACACAGATAGGCTAAAAGCCCTGTCTCTCTACTCATTCTCCTACAGATTCCTCAGAGGTGACCTCTGTCTGGCATACAAAGCAGTCTAAGACCCCACACTGATGGGAATACTGCATATACGCAAGTCAAGCTCCACTCAAGTAACCCACACGTGCAACCTCAGCCTGGTCTGTGACATCAATAAGAATTGTTGGTGGGACAGATTTGTGTCCCAGAGACTCCCCCTTTTGTGAAATAGACTCCCTCTCCATGTAAAACAGAGTACCTCATTAAACCTTTTTAAGTGCAGCCTGGCTAACTGGATGGGTAACAGGAAATACACCCTTGGGATTCCACCTGTGTCCCTGCTGGAAAGGGGCATTGGGTGCTGACTTCTTGGAACATGGGCTAAATTCTTGGCTAGGTTTGTAAAGGCATCAGGACCAATAGCTTAGTAACTTCCTGTGATCCTTTGTTGGTGAGTACCAGATCCAGTATGTTTGATCCCTTGGTTAGGTCTTGCACTATCTGTTTTAGGGTGCTTGAGTTATTAAAGTCTAGGAAATGTTGTGCCTGTGAGTCTGAGGCAGTATAAATTTCCCAGTCTATAGAGGGGTAGTTAAAGTCACCCAAGAACAGAGTGTTTGTACACATAATTGCACATACACACATACACACACACACACACACACACACACATATATATATATATATATATATATATATATATATATATATATATATATATATAAAACAATGATGAATATATTGTGGTTCATGGTACATGCTGTACTGTAGTGCTGTATGCAGGTGCTAACATAGCAGTGTAGGGAACGTCAATAATAGGTGCATACTCTGTCATAGTCAGAGCCAGAATCATGGTCAAATGGGGCTCTAGGCAGGGTAATGGATCATCCCCCCCCCCACACACACACACAGCCAGGCTCTTCTCAGCCAGCAACCCTCCTTTTGCAGCCAGGCTTACGCCCCCCCAGCTAGCAGCCCCCTAAGCCACCCTACTGCCCCATTACATGGCCATATCTCCCCAGTTACCATAAACACTGTTCAAACTTGTCAGTGTGCATATTATTTACTTCTACAGTGATTACAGATATTTGAGATTAAATTAAAACTTTTATTTCCAATTTTATAGTACAAACACTGATAGCTATTTGTTAAACAAAACAATGCAGTCTCACAATAAAAACAAACTTAGCATGAGCAACAATAAACTCTTCTGTACTTGAAAGCCACATTTGTTGAATTCTACATTCATAGAAAATGCATCTGACTAGTGGTGGATTATATCTTTGAGCTGTTTTCAAACCATGGGTCACTGCACACGTTTTTAGGACCATGCAAAAATGCACGTGTTCCTTGATTCACCTTCCTGATTGTATTAAATTATATTCCTTGTTTAATACAGCACCGCTTGTTAGATACTGTGTTTTACATTTTGTAGTTTTAATATTTTTCCAGTAAGCAATGCTTACGAACCAATAATGACAAAACTACCTATTTCAGAGCATTTCCTCCATAAAAGGCTACTCAAACTGCTGTCATTATAAATCCATCAATATCAGTCAATATAAACAATCTCTGCAGAAGTAAAAGTCATCTAAATAATTCCACATTACTGTAATTAATGAAGAGGTTACTACTGGCAAACAACTTTACATTTCAGTGTTTCATTTACAAATTCAGTGCCTCCTGCCCTTGAAGAATAAATTGCCTATATTACATTTAAAAAATAGCGTGGTGGTGATATGCAATGGGGAATGGCTGTCAAACTGACAACAGGTTCATAATTACTAGACATTTCCTTCAAGGGAGGTTGCAATTATGAGTGCAGCACCCATCCCCCATCTCATACTGCACAATAATGTCAGCAATTGATCTACCTGGTGTGGGAACAGAACCCACAGCCTGATGCACCAAAAGCAGGTGTGTTACTTGTTACACTACTGGCACTTCACAACACAGCTCTGCAACTCTGACTGACATTGACAGTCTATAATCCCCAGTGATCTACGAAAACAATAAAAAAAAAGAAAAGAGAAGACAACAAGCATGCCTGCTGCCTGCAGAATGGAAGCGGTTGTGCTGGCTGATCACCAAAGATGATCACCATCACTTCCTCCAATTCTCCTGGGGAACCTAATCTGGGATGTTGACATTGATGTCTTCAGGACCCAGATTCAAGACATGATAGAATATTTTTTCAAAGACATGGCACTGGTCATGTGTGACTCCTTCTCAGAGATCGCTCCTGAGATCATATGTGATGTTTGACCCACCTAACGTAGTGCCTCAAGACAGTCTTTGTACAGTCTTAGTGTTTCTCTCATGTAATATTGCCAGCATGGGTTCAACACTCTTTGGCAGGTATTTGATTGTATTGGCACATATTAGTGTACATTACTCCATATGGAGGCCATGCTTTCCCTATGTATTCTGTGCAGCACATTTCACAGTGTAGTTCATATGTACCCATGGCAGTTGTCTGCTGAAAGATACATTGTCCTTCCTTGTCATAACATATGACCTGTCATTTCACAGAATCCTACACTGCTTTTCTGCACTGCCAAGAGCATTACAGACAGTCTGATTTCTTTCCACTGTCATTGACAAGAATATATTATTATTGGCTTAGTATGACTCCATCTGTTTGCGTGTTTGTGCCCGTATGGTTTGCTTGACCCCAATCCAGTACTGTGTCCCTTGATTCTTGCCTGTGTTCACAATGCTGTCATATTGACAGAGTATGTGTTAGTGACAACATGCACTGCTGATGGAGTATGGCATGCATGTCCCTTTTCCTCACAGCATTCTGTATGCTCCATGCACACATTCCTCTTTCATTTAATCCTAAAATAACAACATATACACCTTGGGGAGGATGAATCTGCTTTATTTTTTTATTGCCTTGCTACCATTGATTCTCTTTGTGGACTATTATGTTCATCCTAATGTTATACCATTGATGTTGTATGTTATGTACCTCAGTGGCATGTGCCGCCTATATGCCTCTGTGTTCTGTATGTTAAATATCACATATGTGTGTGATGTACATAGCCTTAGCCTTGTCCATACATAGGGGCATTCAGTCCCATTGACAAGCTCCATTGTACAGGTGCATTTCATATTCAAAGGACTGTGCATATGTGGCTCCATTAAGCACTCATGTGTTGTAGTACTACTATGTGTTCAATGTCATGCACATCTTTTGTCTGTGAGATTATTCTTGACACAGTTCCACAGATATGTGCACATTGCACATATGTTATACTGCAATGACATTTTGTGTGAGTGCTACACCTGTTTACATTTATCACCACAGCACAGTGTAGATGGCCTGCATGACACATTCACATGGTTTCACAATTTTATCCTACCCTCCTATGACCATTTACGTGTGTTACTCCACATTGTGTGGACTCTCTTTTACACACCTGCATTTCCTAGTTTCCATTTAATCACATGTACATGATAATTTTGTATCTGTTTTGTGGATGTGTCATATGTTTTAAGAGGTTAACATGGCAGCACATATGGATTAGCTCCTTGTCATCTGAGTGCAGTTACATTACAAGCAGGGTTTGTGGTGTACATGACTGTGTTGTGTGTGTACTTTGCGAACACATATTCCTTACATGCTGTTATGTGCGTATGTTGCACACATAAATAGCCATTTCTGTTCCATGCAGAATATACCATTAAGCTGATTGTTTGCAGCAGTTTCACCTTGTGCTGTTTTATGGACACACGTGGAATAATTTGCTTCAGACATCACTTTAATGCTTATTTAGTGTAAGCATGTTACACAGTCCTTGTGTATTATATGTGGGCCTTTACATAACCTCTGTCATTCCCACGTAGACATATTGCCCATATGATACAGCTATACATTAGCATAAGTCTATGATGTGATGTTTGAGTGTACATTTGTGTTATAGTTGCATTAATGGCCCGTGACAATACTGTGCTGTAAGGGCAGTTTGCCTGTCCAAATATAATTAACACTTATATACAACACACACGTATAATGTTGAGACGCAAAGTTTCTGCTTTTTTTAATTTCTCCAAGTTATTTAGGTTTCTAATACCATGATGAGAATGGACTCCATTCCTAAGTCAAAGTACGATTAAAGTTCATGAAATTAGTATTGTTTCAATCTTTGATGTCAGCCAGAAGTGCTCTTTGCAGCACCCGCAGTGTGCCCAGTAGTGACTCCTTCTGCAATTCGTTTGGGTTTACATGTATTGGTAACATATCTAAATACGACTGTATATTCTTTTTTATAAGACCCGTTCCTCCTACTACTATTGGAACTGTCTGGGTATCTTTCTTCCACATTGCTCTCATTTCTGCCTGCAAATCCTGATATTTTATGACTTTGTGTCTCTCTGTATGCAAGACACTGTAGTCATTAGGTGTGACGATGTCAGTGATCAATGCTACTTTTGCTTCTTTTCATGGACCACTATATCCAGTTTTCTAGCATCTCTCTTTTGAACTGTTGGTAATGGGTGATCCCTTGTGATGTAGACTTCATCAATTTCTCATCTTTGTGGCTCATATTTCCAATGTTTTTCAGCCACTTCAGTACCATAACGTTTGCACAATTCCCAGTCTAACAGTCTTGCCACATGTTAAATAAAATAAGATTTCAATACATAGGAGGTTCAGGTTAAAAAGTTTACTAGTGTACACCAGGAGGCAAAAAACGTACAAGTACAGAATTTTGTCTGACATGAAACAGGAAGCACACAATTTTATATAGGTTTAACATTTAAGCTATGCCCACCTTAGTGACGTGATATGTCACAGGGCATCTACATCACTTTTAGCTTACAGTCTTCTATTCATAAAGCTGTTGATGCTGTATATTTAAAAAAAACTTTTCCTCTAGCTACAATACGGCCTTGCTATCCAGCTGGTCAGACATAATGTCTTTCTGTAAAGTTACTTCTTCAAGGTTTCATATCAGTTCGAATACAATAGCAGTTTCAGTCTTTTAATACACGTCTTTGTTCTCTGTTACACTTTCTCACACAGCTGCGTGCTATCTCAGTAATACATATACAAGGCCAAATCATTCCAACAGGAAAGAGCAGAAGATTTCATTATTTCACACATTTAATTTCCTGACCCAGTAGATAATCACTTGTGAAAAGCATAAACATTAAAACTTGCTAAGCTAGCATTCTGCCAGGGTCAAAGATCAGCTTTGCTTCAAGCCACACTGCAGTTTCAAAACTACTTACATTTACACATGAATTAATCCTTACTATTATATGATTAATAGAATAAAATGCACTATATACTACTTTGCTTTTTAAACTAGCATTTCTCATGTATTCAAATACACATTTTTCTAACATTTTCCCCCCTATTAATACTTTTTATTCTATTTTGAAGTATGCACAGTGTCATTTCATCTCCGAACTTCTTCCACTTAGGATTTTCAGCTAGGTGAGTCATTCAATCTATACTTCAGAAAAAATGTCATCTGAGATCAATCTTTCAATCTCAATATCTTGGTACAAAGTTTCAGTAACAGATACATCAATAAAATATTTGATTAATCTTTTCATGCAGGGAATTCCACAGCAAACACATGCTCCTATTAGGAGTATACCCACACAAATGGCAATCAGAATATTCATTAGGATGGAACCCCACCCCCCCAAATAGATTCTGGAAAAAGTCCGTCAGTGGGTTTGGGCCTGGTTCAGTCATGGCTGATACTTGCTGAATTACCTCTAGGTGGTTATTGATCTCATGACAATTGTCAGGAATATAAGCACAGCATTCTTCTTTGATAAGCGCGCACGTATCACCTCTCGCCGCTAGGGTGAAGTCAAGAGCCATCCGATTTTGTAGCGCAACAGTTCTCATTGCATTCAGTTCATCAGTCACCAGTTCTAGGGCGGAAAAAGTTGCATTACTCATTACTCATTACTTCGAGAAGTTTCGACAACTTCCTCAGGTCCCAGATCGATTTGACTGCTCCATAGGCTGGGAATATTCCTGCCCACGATATAACACTGTCACTCAAGTCCATATGAGTCAATTTGCTTTTGTCTTTCACGGCATTATGATGTTTCCAGCCAGCTTCGATCTTTCCGACTGGATTCACAGGTTTTTCAACTGGACCTTCAGGCTTTCGAGCTGCTTCTCTCACGTTTTGTATCTTACCCAAAGGTAATTCTGCAGTATGTCTTATTGCCGGAACCAGATAATCCAAAAAACAACTGCCGGACCAATTCTCAGGTAACCATTTATATGCCTTTTTCCCACAAATAAAATAACAGTTTTCTACTTTAGTACTAATACGCATCAGCCCTGCATGAAACATTTTCTGATCTATAACTGACAATTGTTTAAACAAAACTGGATTTTTGCGAATGTCATTCATAGTTGTTTTCAATGAGTTCAAATATGAGTCATAATTAGTATTGCAAAAAGTATTGCCATTACCATTCTTAATATAACATTGGTAAGATATGGTTATATTACAATTGCTCCAGCCCACCTGGAGGGTATCATTAAATTAAATCATTAAATCATTAAATCTTTAAATTAGCCCACCTCGCTGCTGCTGTGCATTCTTGGCTGTGCCCTCTTAACTGTACTACTCTCCTGATTTACCCTGTGTTTGTTTGCCTGGGTTGAATCCTTCTACTACTCTACTAGGGTACTTTCTGCCTACTACCCTTGGAAAACTCTGGAACTTTGCCTTCTTCTACAACCCACTACCTCAAGATATCAAGAAAGTATGTCTACTTAATTCCTGGAATTGTAATTTATGACCAACTTAACCCTGTGAAGCTTGTGTTTGCTCCCAGCTAAGCTTGCCAGCAGCAACCCCCCCCTTTACTCCATTTTGCCTTCCTCTCCCTTACCTTAGACTTTTACTTAGATTGTGCTCTCCCTCTCAGTAGTTTAAGTTTACTGCCTGAGAGCCTTTGTGACTCTTCACTGTACCTCCGCTCTTTGCCCACTAGATGTCACTCTGTCCACATCTATACTTACTGTACTAGTTTATTCTTCTACCTTATTCTTCCTATTCCTCCTTTCTCACTCCTATCCCTTTCCTTCTTTGTAGTTCTCTCTGACCCACTCCTCCTTAAGCTACCTTTCTCATACCTTGACTCAGCTAGCTTTCTCTGATAGTTTTTTCCTTCCTCTCTAGTAGACTCTGTGCATCCCGCTCCCTTCGCCCTGTGGGCTCACTCCGCTCCTCTCCCTACCCCAATTCCCACCCACCCCCAGTGGTCCTAACCTTATACTTCTCTAGTCCCACCCCTTACCCTACCCGCCAATCCTGCTCTTTCCCACTAAAACCTGAACCCCTCCCCTCTGCACACCCTCTATCCTCCTCCCACCTTCCTCTACTGTTTACCTACCCTCCTCTCCTATTACTAGCATCTTACCTCTTCCTCATTTAACACTCTTTCTATAACCTTCCACTCACTTCACCTATCCCTCTACTTTTTATCTCCTTTTATATCCTTACCTCTCCTCTTACTATTATTTTTCTTTCCTTTTTGCCTTATATTTCTACCTTCACCTCACTAACCCTATTCCTCACCGTTACATTATAACCACCTCTACCTGATTTGCTTGTAAATATGACTCTACACTTACCTACCCTGTTTATACTCTTAGCTTTACTCTCAACCTCCCTTTTCTCAGCTTACCTTCTTACCTTCATCGAACACCCACTTAGAATCCAGCCAAACTATACACAGAAACATACATCTATTTTCCACACTTCTCTTACCTCATTCTTAAATTCTAATTCCACCCCTAGCTATCACCTTCCTAGATTCCATAGGCACTCTCACCTCACCTATGCCTTACCCTCTGATAAAAAAATGAAACAACTAACCCTTCTTAAAAGTAACTTCACATCCAGACCTAATGATCCCACCTTACAAGACGGTGACATTCACCCCAACCCTGGCCCTGTATATCCCTCCCCTCAAGCATCTAGGCCTAGCTTCAATAACACCTTACTCATAGGACATCTTAACATATGAAGTGTAAACAACAAAGTACCCTACCTACATGCCCTCTTAGATACTCACCATTTTGACATTCTTTGCCTCTCAGAGACCTGGCTAAAGCCAGTCACTAAAGATGCTGAGATTATACCCCAAGGCTATAATATACATAGGCTTGATCGTTCTAAATGAAAGGGTGGTGGAGTAGCAATTCTATTTAAGAACCATCTCAACATCTCCACCCTCCCAGCCTGTCCAACCCAGGATGGTAAAGCAGAAGCCATCATCACTAAACTCCAATTAAACGCAAAAAAAGCCCTTTACATCATCTGCATGTATATACCACCAGGCAACAATATACCTATCTTAGAAGACTTTCTCAGTTGGGTTTCCACTAACTACCCCCAAGAAACTATAATTCTGGGTGACTTTAATATAGACTGGAATACTATTAATAGTGAAAATCCCTCCTCTCACATAAACCTAAATGGTTTTACTCAATCCATTACCTCTACTACAAGACTTAATAAGCCAAGTAAGAAACAGAGTATCTTAGACTGGATACTCATAAACAAAGTCAACATCACATATAAAGTAGGAACTATGCCTGACGACCTCAGTGACCACTGCTTAACTTATATCACTAGAGAAAAGTCTGATTGTCAAAACCTCCCTAACATAAGAAAAATACGCTCTACCAAACACTTTAAAATTGACCTATTTCAAAATTAACTCAAAACATGTAACTGGAACCTCTTAAAATCACTTCCACTTAACAAAGCAATATCATTCTTTAATTCTACTTTCCTTTCCATTCTGGATAAACATGCTCCTGAGCGTTCCATTAGAATGAAGTCTAATACAGCCCCATGGCTCTCAAATGAAACAAAGAAATTAATTCACACTAAAAATAAAGTTTGGGCCAAATGGAGATGCCATAGAATCAGCTCTGATTTTCTTCACTTTCGCCAACTTAGAAATCTTACAAAAAAAGCTATAATCACTGACAAAAGAAAATTCTACTGTGAACTTCAAGAAACTAATTTCAATAAACCCAAAGAATTCTGGCCTTCAATCAATAGACTCCTATCACCAGGAACAGCCAAAACTCCCTCCCCTCTAAACGCTGACCCAGATACCCCTTACCATACTGCAAATGCTTTTAACTCCTTTTTTACTGAAACTATTCAATCTCTTGCTAGACAACTGAACACCAATAACTTTTACCCTCCAAATAATCTTGTAGACTCCTCCAATAACTTCTCCCTACAACCCATCTCTACCTCTTTCATCTACAAGCTTATTCTCAAACTGAAACCTTGTACCCCCTCTGCTGACAAGCTCCCTTCTCTCTTTCTTCAAAAGGCTGCTAAAGAAATTGCTTACCCAATAACTATACTCATAAATAGAACTATCCAAGTGGGAACCATCCCTGATATCTGGAAAGTCTCTCATATTATCCCACTACACAAAGGTGGTAACTCTATTGATTACTCTAACTTTAGACCAATTGCTCTTCTCTCACCTTTAGCTAAGATTATGGAGAAATGTATTCATCAGCAACTGGTACAGTATCTCTCTTTACACAACATTATAGCTAGCTGTCAACATGGCTTTAGACCTCACCATAGCACCACCACTGCCCTCCTTTCCTTTGTAGATACCATCAACAACTATCGTAACTCCAATCTTTTCTCCTCTGCTCTATTCATTGACCTGTCTAAAGCATTTGACATGGTTAACCACTCTTCTTTAATTAACATCCTTGAATCCCTCTCATTTGATAACCTTACTATTAAATGGTTTAGTTCTTATCTAAGCAACAGACAACAAGCCGTTCTTTGGGACAACCACATCTCTTCCTTATTGCCCATTTCTATTGGAGTCCCTCAGGGCTCTATTCTTGGTCCACTTCTCTTCTCCCTTTACATAAACGATCTTCACTCTGTAATCCCTCAAGCTACCTGCATCCAATACGCTGACAATTCCACTATTATTTGTTCTGCATCTACCTCTTCAGATCTACTCTCACTAACTCAAAATATCTTCAACACAGAAGAAACATGGTTTACTAGACGGTACCTCCTTCTAAATGCTAAAAAAACTAAACTTCTCCTCTTCACCCCCACCACTCGTACCTCCCCATTAAACTTCACCATCTTGTCAAATGACGCCACTGTCATCTTTCCTGACTCTACAACTAAACTGCTAGGAATAACCATTGATAACAATCTCACTTTTGATCAACACATCAATAACACCATCAAAACAGTTAACAGAAAAATAGGATCCTTATACCGTATTAAACCATTTCTCACTCCATCTACCAGAGCTCCCATCTGATATCTACTCTCTTTTACGCCTCACCTATCTTCACGAACCTTAAGAAGGCTAACCTAAATAAACTAGCAACTTGCTACAATAGCATTGCCCGCTTTGCCACTGGTAACCCTTTCAGAACTCATCACTGTCTTAATTTGAAACTCTTAGGCTGGCTAGAACTACAAAACTGTCTTATGAGCTCACAACTTACTATTGCCCACAAGATTTTGTACCAACCTGATAACACCCCTATAATTTCACAACTTTTAATCCCCTATAACAATCTTACCTCCCTTTGATCCTCTTGTAAACTCATGACCAAATCCATAAAGTCCAACAACTTAGCTGGTGACTCTCTATTCACTAATACTGTAGGTAGAACTTGGAATCTGCTACCCACAGATATAACTCTAATCGCTTCCTTACCTCTCTTCAAACAAAAAATCAAACTGTACTTCCAAAATCACTGGCTTTGTTCATGTAGTACTCCAGACTAACCCTCCTCATTCCCCTTTCCTTTACCTTTAACTTTACACTGTGCTTAATAGCTAGGCAATTACCTACTTTTTCTCTTGCCCTTTTCACTCCTTTTATGCACTGACACACTTCTCTCATCTCTCCCCTTTCCTCTCTTCTGTCTTCTTTCTTCTTCTCTCTTCTAGACTATTGTCTCTCACTCTTCTCCTATCTTGTATTACTCTTGCTATCCTTTCTAGTCTCTTCTTACATTATTTTATTTCTCTCCTACTAATTGTTGAAGCTTATTTGCGTAGCCTCTAGCCTTTTAATTGTGATGCTTTTCAACTGACCTAGTATTTTTGTGTGGCTTACCTTTGTGTTGATGTTATTACTAAATTTATATTTTATTGTACTTTTAATTTTTATGATTAATATGTCTCATTGTCATCTTTTATGTGGAGCTTTTCTCCCCGGGTCTCTACTGAAAATGGACATATATCCAGCTAGACTAGCCCGGTCAACAAATGTAAAATAAAATAAAATAAAATAAATAAAAACATACAACTCCTTTCTGTGTGACAGGTAAAAATAAAGCTATTTTGTCCTGTGATCTCACAGTTCCTGTATCGAAAAGTAAATTCTCCCAAGTTTCATTTATCCCCAAAGGGACAGCGGACATTATCAGTCCTCCATATGCTGTTGGTATAGCTGTACAAACCCAGCAATTTGAAATGTTCATAGTCTCTGCATATACACGTTTCATGTTTAGGTATGTGTTAAAATTTGGATGCCAGTCTATAGATGTTTCATCACGCCTTCCTACTTTCACTTGTGTGGTTGTGTGTAGGATAAACCACAACAAGAGGAAAATTGTCACAATTATAGTCAATAAATGTACACTCAACAAAATGATTATGCAACATCTCTGGGGTTGTTCTAAATTTCTATTCGCTTTGTTTTTGGCCATCTCGGTCTGGTTGTGTATCAGTCACAAAGTTTTTATCAAGTTAAAAGTTCTTTACCGGTTTACAATGTGTCAAATGAACCCAGGACGTCCTCTTGGCCACTCTAACTGCAGTAGGCATTGCCAACAGAACCTGGTACGGTCCCTCCCACTTTGGACTCGCTCAATTCTTCCTTTTCATCACTTTCAACCAAACGTATGTCCCAGGAGCCAAGACTGCTTCCACCGGTCTGGTCTGTTCCTTATCTGAAAAAGAGTTAAACTGCAAAACAGATTTATTTGTTAACAGTTTCCTCATATAACTAGCTAATGAACTGTCAGCCTCTTGCTCTGCAGGCATGAGAGCTTTCCACTGAGGCACATAATATGCTCTCCCAAAAAACATTTCAAAGGGAGTCAAACCCTTTACATTTGGAACCGTTCTCATACTCAGCAGTGCTAAAGGCAGACAGTATATCCAATTCTTTTGGGTCTCCTCTACTAGCTTCCTAAGTTTACTTTTTAGGGTACCATTGTACCTTTCCACCAGTCCTGCTGACTGTGGGTGGTAGGCACAATGGTTCTTTAAGGAGATACCAAAAAATCTCCCAAGTTGGTGGATTGTCTGGTTTACGAAATGTGTGCCGTTGTCAGTATAAATCCTTTCCGGAATGCCAAATCTAGGGATTACTTCTTTTATCAGGGCTTTTGCCACTGTTGCTGCATCCGGGTTTTTGGTTGGAAAAGCTTCTACCCATTTGGAAAACATGTCTACAATAACTAAACAAAACTTTTTCCCTTCACATTTATTCAATTCTATGAAATCCATACAAATAGTATGGAACGGATACGATGGTATGGTATAGGAAAACTTCCTTGCTTGGTTTTAAATGCTCCTTGTGCATGGTGCTTGTTACAAGTATGACAAGCTGCACAAAATTTTTTTGTGTAGTTTGTGTATCCATATGTTTGGAATATTCGGTTTACTAACTGTACCATCCCCCCTGTTGAGACATGGCACTGCCCATGGCTCAACAAAGCTGCATATCTAAATAAATTAGATGGCAATATCGGTTTTCTTTCTTTGGAAATGTACAGTCCATTCTCAAGAATTGCACCTCGTTTTACCCATTTTTGTTTTTCTGCTTTTGTAGTAAGCGTCTGCATTGTTTTTAACATGTCTAAATCTAAAATCACAGAGGGTTGTAATTCCTCATTTAAAAGTAAAGTTTCTGAGTCTGAGGCTGCTTGCTTTGCAGCTGCATCAGCTCGTGCATTGCCTTTTGAAATCTTATTCTGCTGTTTCGTATGAGCTACACATTTACAAATAGCTACTTTGGTAGGTAACTGAATAGATTCTAATAATTCCAAAATAAATTGCGCATGATTAATGGGTTTTCCACTAGATGTTATCATTCCTCTATTTTTCCATTGTTGTGCAAATACATGTACTGTAGAAAAAGCATACTGACTATCAGTATATATGTTCACACACTTGTTTTTTGCTAAAGTACATGCCCTCGTCAAAGCTATCAATTCCGCTGCTTGTGCAGATAAGTTGTGTGGTAAGGATTGAGCTTCTAAAATTTCAGTGTCTGTAACTATGGCATATCCCACCAGTTTCTTCCCTGTAGGACCCCTTCTGCATGAGCCGTCCACGTAATATGTCACCTCGGCATTGTCCAAGGGCATATCTGTGAGATCTTGTCTAGGTAAAGCTAACTGTTCAATTTCCTGCAGGCAGCTGTGTGGTGTGCCATCCGCAGGAGTTGGGAGTAATGTTGATGGAATTAATGTCATACATCGTTCAATTGTCATATGAGGTTGGCTCAGCAGTATAGTCATACATGAAAGATGTCTAGCAGGAGAAAGGTATGCCACTTTTTCTTGCAGTAAAATTATTGCAACTGCATGAGGCACTCTCAATGTGAGAGGGTGGAATAACACCACTGAGGCTAAAGCCTGTACTGCCATTGCAGCTGCAACTACTGCTTGTACACAGTGAGGCAAAGATCACGCCACTGGGTCTAACTGTGATGAATAATAGGCTATGGGGTGTTGCTTATCCCCATGTTGTTGCGTCAATACTGACATCATATATCCTTGCTTACAATCTACGGTCTGAAAAAAACGTTTGTGATAATTCGGAAGTCCTAAAACTAATGAAGAAGCTATCAACTGCTTCAACCTGCAGAAAGCTGTTTCTGCTTCGGTTGTCCATTGTAAAATATCTTGTGCTGCCATTGGTGTCTTATATATCAAGTCAGTCAGTGGAGCAGATTCCAAAGCATAATTTGGGATCTAGCTCCAACAAAAATTAGTTGTACCTAAGAAAGACATCATTTCCTTCTTGGTTGCTGGTTTAGGTGCTTGCAAAATTGCTGTTTTTCTTTCCTCATCTAGTATTTTACCTTCATTGGATATTACATATCCCAAGTATCTAACTTGTTTTCTCCAAAGTTGTAACTTACTTCTGTTTACTTTGTGTCCTTGTGTTGCTAAAAATTTCAATAATGCTACAGAATCCTCCCTGCACTGTTGCTGGGTGGGGGCTGCTAGCAAGATGTCATCTACGTAAAGTAGAATTTGACTACCTCCCGGTGGGGTAAACCCTGCCAGGTTGCTAGCCATTTCTTGTGCAAATATTGTTGGACTCTCACAATATCCCTGTGGTAGTCGAGTATATGTATACCTTTTACCCTGAAATGTAAATGCAAACCAATATTGACTATCAGGATGTATAGGTATTGAAAAGAAAGCATTGCTAATATCTACCACAGACAAATATTTCTGTTGCGGCTCTAAATCGTTTAACAAAGTATGTGGGTCTGGCACCGTAGGTGCTCTAGGTATTACTGCATTATTTACAGCTTGTAAATCTTGTACCATCCGCCATCCCCGTTTGCTTTTTTAACAGGAAATAGGGGTGTATTACATGGTGAATCAGGAGATTCTACCAGTACTCCTTCTTTGAGTAATGCTGCTATTATAGGCTTAATTCTTATTTCTGCATCCTTTCTCAAAGGGTATTGTCTTTTCTGTGGTCTAAAAGCTGACTTTGGGGTTATTGTAACTGGTCCTGCTGTTCGAATAAGTCCTACATCTGACTTGCCTGTTGATCTAAGAGTTGTTGGAATTTCACATAAGGCCTTTTCTTCTTCTTCTAATAAGAACGCTAATCAGCTGTCCTCGCTAGATTGCAAGTGTACAGCTGGATGTGTCTGTGTTAACCAGTTCAGTTTTTGTTTTTGTATCCCTTGTTCTGATAGTTCTAAATCAGTCTGTTTCTCCCATCTTGTTACTATTTCTCCTAAGTTTGCCCATTTGACACTTTTGTTCTTTGTCAAGCTGACATGTAACCGATTTGATCTATACAATGCAAGGAATTCTTGAGGCAACGAACAGCTAACTACACTGTTCCCCTCAGTATCCCAGTACAAAGTACGCAATACTAGTCTAGATGCACGATTTCTGAATAGTTCTTGCTCATATTCTCTATCAGGTCCTGGTGTAGTACAGTAGTATAGAGTACAGTGTAACAAATGCTGTTGATCAGTGTCGAGGGAGGGGGCTTTACTGATGGCTACGTTCACCAGTTCCTCGGTTACTGCCCCCGGACCAGTCGTGACTAGGTCCTGGCTGTACCAGTAAAAAGTTTCACCCTCCGATCACACTACAAAGGTATCCATTTGTCTCTGTGCCTCCATACCTTGTACAGTTGGAACTACTGCTATGCCAAATATCTGCATAAGGTCTCTGCCCAATAGGTTTACTGGACACCTTGCAGAAACAACAATTTTACTTCTCTGGGTCATACCTGAAACAGGGTCAGTTATTGCTATATCATGGGAAAGTGGCTCCCTATATAGCTGTCCGCTTGCTGCTTTCACTAATATATAATCAGGTGATTCGGAATGTTCTGGTAACTTGAAGGGGTGTATCAAAGTCCGTGACGCTCCTGAGTCACACAGGAATTTGACTTCCCTTCCCTCCACCAGAAGTGTAACTTCCGGTTTCGTATCTGCTAAGTAGAGCTCTAAACTCAATAATGCTAAGTCCAAAATTTCACTTTCTTCATCCTCCATATCTACTTGTACTTCCTCTACTCCTTCTATCACATTTACATTTGTTTTTTGTTTATTAACTTTTCCTGATGATTTCTGACTTTCACATGATGTAGCTTCACTATCATATAGTCAGTCCTCATCTCCCTTATCTTCTGTAATTACCTTTTTGTTTTGCCTACAATCCCTTGCTAGATGTCCCTTTTTCCCCGCACTTGAAGCATTCACCTCTCTTTTTTCTTTCTTCAAAATCTTCTGATCGTTTGCCAGACTGTTTGTTTCCCTGGGTATTTTTCTTGCCCTTTTACCTGACTGTAATACAAATACTTCAGCTCCGTCTTCAGCAGTGAAGACTTGCGCCTTCTTTTTCTTTTTACTATTAAAATGTCTTTCAGCATGTCTAGCGTATTCAAGTAAAGCTTGTAGCCTCCCTGTTGGATGGTCTATCATATGCTTCGTAATGAAGCTACTAATAGGTGCAATGCAACCTTTCAAAAATGCATTTTTTAATTGTTGTTCATACGGGGAATCATTTGTTTGGTTCTCAGGAACCGACATACCGCTATGATTATTAAAACATTCTAATAATCTAGCATAATACCCATCTATCATCTCATTTTCCTGTTGTATGCATTGATTAATGCAAGTCCAGTCTGCTCTAGGTTTCCATTTCTCAGAGATTCGGTCTGTTAGACCTTTCACTCTGTTGTCTTACTCTGCGTCACTATGTGGGAGTGGTCTAAGCTCTGCATTACGAGGATTCCAGGTGCCACAAATCATGTGCCAATCTGGACCTATAATTTGTCTTACTACTTTTTCTACTTCTTCCCCATTCAAGTGGTAACTCAACCTCATGCCTTGTAAATCTTCTAAAAATTTCATAAAATTAACTTTCGGATGGGGAATTCCCTCAGTAGCCTTCCGGATATCCACCGGTGTCCATGGTCTATATACTAAGAGTGTTGGGTCCTGTCCTTCCTGTCCTGCCTGAGGATTTGGAACTTCTATAAGTGGGCATATTTCTTCCTCACTCTCATTCTGTAGATTTCTCTCTATTTGATATAATTCTGTGTCCCTATGTGTTTTACGTGTTCAGGACCTAGTTTCAATAGGATCTCTAACAAATGGTTGTGGTCTTGCTGAAACTTCAGGATAACGCGGAGGCAGACCAGCCTGTCCACTCGCTTCATATCCTGAAAAGGGTAAGGGAGGGGGCAAGGGAGGAGGAGGAGGAGCTGTTGCTATTACCAAGTTATTATCCTCTTTGTCTAAAAATAATGTTTTTGAATTTTTAAGCTTCTGTTCTCTACGATTTGCTTCCTCAATCCACCTGTGTGCTTGAGGTATGCCTAATTGGCGTTGCTTTTTTGCCTGACCTCCCGCATCAGATTTAAGCTGTTTAAGGAGTTTCACTAGTGAAGTTTTATCTAGTTTACCATCAAATTCATATTTACTAACCCATTTCGTATAATACCTAACGTTATCGGAACGTTGTGATTGCATGTATTTTGCGTCTTCGGTTAGGGGCGTATCTCGTGATGTTTTAGTGCACTTATTACACATGTCAAAGAAAATGTTACGTAACCCTTTTTTATCATGTGATATCAAGTTCTCAGTTCCTGTTCACAGTTTATCTAGAATAACTGCCTACCTTATTCTGTTACCCTGATCTATGACCAAATATACAGTACTTCCTTTTGTCCCTGATCTGCAAAACAAATCTTGACAACAATATACTGTAACCTAGTCCCTGATCTAAAACAGAAAAAAAGGCAAATTCTTCCTACCTGAGCCTCCGGTATTGAGAAAGTCCAAGTTCCGCTTTTCGGCCACAGATCAGAAAGTGGCCAGCCTCTTTACATGACAATTCAGTCGGAGGTCTTTTCACTCAAGAAGAACCATTTCGGTAACTTCTCCTGCGCAGTATTCGACCACCGATACGCTCTGATCTGCGGCTTACCAAGGGAATTCTGGCTCAAAGGACCAAACTGTTAAATAAAATAAGATTTCAATACACAGGAGGTTCAGGTTAAAAAGTTTACTAGTGTACACCAGGAGGCAAAAAACGTACAAGTACAGAATTTTGTCTGACATGAAACAGGAAGCACACAATTTTATATAGGTTTAACATTTAAGCTATGCCCACCTTACTGACGTGATATGTCACAGGGCATCTACATCACTTTTAGCTTACAGTCTTCTATTCATAAAGCTGTTGATGCTGTATATTTAAAAAAAACTTTTCCTCTAGATACAATACGCCCTTGCTATCCAGCTGGTCAGACATAATGGGCCAGATTCAGGAAGGCTTACACGGAGTTCAAGAGTAGTGTAAGCCTCCGTGTAAGCCTCCCGATTCAGGTACAGCCCAAACCTCCGTGTAAGAGACAGCTAACACGTCTCTTACATGGACTGGGCGTGGAAATGCTCAATACCTCATTTGCAGCTCCAAGATATGCAAATGAGGTATTTGAGCGATTCACGAAGCAGAAACCAGTCCGTGTAACGGACGTGTTAGCTGCAGAAATGTACTCAGCTGACAACTGAGTACATTTCTGCAAAATCAAAAACGGAGCTATGTCAGTTCCAAATAAAGGGTGCATATGTGTCATTAAGCATGCCAATGGCCAAATATGTGGCCATTGGCATGAAAAAGTGTTGCAAAAATAAGTTATTTAACTTTTTTTTTCACGGGATTATTGTGTTTAACTGCAGCGCACACCAGCATAAGCGGGGTGCGCTACCTAAAACTGAAAACCGAAGCTTATAAGCCCACAATTGTGGGATTTATGTATTACATGGAATGTCAATGGAGGGACTTGCAGACTAAAAACAATATGGCCTCCGTTTAGTGGTTGTCAAGGGGGGGAAGCTACGTGTAAGATATGTAACTAAGCATTACTAGGCAATCCTATGTAAATGAGGGTTACAATACTGAATCACACTGCCACATAGGTAATGAGCACTTTCTGAGTAGTGTAAGAGTTAGAGAAGGGGAGGAACAGAGTAAGAGGTAGGTGACATCACGGAGGGAAGGATAGAAAGAAATGTCCCAGATTGGAGGGCAATGTAAGGTAACAGATGACAGACAGACATCAGGGGAGGTGTGTCCCAACAGAACACTAGGAAAGTAAAGAAATTGAGGGTATACGCCATCCCTACACTCCAAGTTTCTTGATATACGTGTATGCGCGTGCGCGTAAGGCAGGTTCAACATGTGGGGCGTGTTGCAAACTGTTTACAACGGTTTCTTGTGGTGTGCGTGTGTAAGCAGTGTGTGGCGTTTTAGCATGAATCAGCCTAGCTAACACCGTGTAAGGATGTGTGTGCGTGTAACACTGTGTAGGGATGTGTGTTTAAGTGACTGTGAGCGTGTTTAAGCTGGTGTGCACATTGCTCCCCCTCAGGAAACAGAGAGGAAACAGGAAACAACCAAAATACAGGGAAACTGCCAGGGAATACTGCTGGAGTTAATTGGTGGAAACAATTACAAGCAGGCAATTACACAGGCAGACTAGAAGCCCAGCCCAGCACTTAAAACACAACAAAGAGCAGTGAAGGCTGTTTCTCACAAGAGATACTGCCAGAAGCTAAGCTATCAGAATTGAAAACTGAAATAAAGCTGAACTCAGAGCAGAAATGCTAGGGGCTGCCATGGCTATTATAATCAGGCATAGGCGAATTGCTGAGGGTGGTGACAATGCAGATGCTGACAGACAACCCAGAGTGAGGAGAAGGAGAAGAGTATACAGGCCCAGGGTCACCTACCATGGGTTACACGAGCTGGAGATAGTAGAGCGCTATAGAGTGGACAGAGAGCTCCTGCAGCAGATTGTTGAGCTGTGCAGGCCACACCTCACACACAGAACCAACAGAGGGGAACCCATCCCAGTGGAAACCAAGGTATGTGTTGGCCTAAGAATACTAGCAACAGGTACCTTCCAGAGACCAACTGGTGATATGATGGGGATATCACAGGCATCAGCCTCCAGGTTACTGCACCAGTTCCTGGATGCCATGTCACCACATGTCAGTGATCATATATATGTCCCTAATGACCGTGAAGTTGTGGCCAGCAATATCGTCTCTTCCAGCAAATAGCGGGATACCCTGAGGTGCTGGGTGCAATAGACTGCACGCACATACGCATCAAAGCACCAGCCGTGAGCGGGTAGAGTCTACATTAACCGCAAGGGATACCCCTCCATCAACTGCCAGGTCGTGTGTGATGCCCAGGGCATAATAATGAATGTGTGTGCTGGCTGCCCTGGGAGCTACCACGATTCCCACATCTGGCATCTGGCGCAGCTGTACCAATCATTTGCCAATGGGGACTTCCCACACGGACACCTAGTGGGGGATGCAGGTTATGCACTTGAGCCGTGGCTGATGACACCCATCAGAAATGCACACACACCTGAACAGGAACGCCATAATGAGGCACACGCACAAACACGTAATATCATAGAGCGTGTGTTTGGGCTGCTCAAGTCACGGTTCCGGTGTCTGGACACATCTGGTGGAGCTTTGCAGTACACACCAACTACATGTACCCAAATGATCATGATATGTGCTATGCTACATAATATGATCCTGCGGAAACAGCTGCAGCAGGACCAGCACAGGGCTGGGCCAAACATCCCCCACCATTGCCAAGGCCACCACAGGCAGGGGTTGACTCGGAGGAGGAACAACCTGACCTTGTCCCAGTAGGCAGAAGGAGGCGTGCCCAGTATGCCCTGGCCTTGGCAAAGAGGCAACGCATAGCACATACGCTTGGTCAGTAGGAACACTGGGACTGATACCCGCTCTGACTCACTCATACAGTAACAGGGATGCCTAACATGACACAACCTGCTTCCAAATGTACAGGGAGTGTAGTATGTGTATCCAACAGAGGTGGCCCTGCAGCACCACCTGAGGCATGAATGCCATGTGTTAAGTAATGTAATATCATGTACAATATGCACACCTGAGGACCCCAACTAACATCCATATCCACGCATATGACCCTGTGGAAACAGCTGCACGTCATACAGTGATGTACATGTGCAAAAACATGGAACAAGATACAAAATGAGGGTGTCTAGCAATAAATAGCATGGATAACCACACACCCATGTTTGTACCACAACAAGAAGCAACATGGAATAGCCATGGTCAAAAACCAATGGCTAAAACCGACTACTACTATATAGCCTGCTGCAGACCACTGTCCTAATAGCAGGAACTGCCCCAGGCCTATGTCCATAGGTTCATACTAGGCTATCTGCCCTAGGGCATTAATAAGCCTAGGCCAGAGTTTTGTGGTGTCTGCCACCCCTGCAAGTTGATGGATATGCCCATTATTTTGCTGTGCCTCTGTCAAGCAGTGATACTGAGGTTATCCCTGGGGTATACCTGCAATCTCCCATCCATTGGTCAAGATCTCACTTGAACAAAGCCAGTGAGGTGCTCAGCCCCACATGTACCAGGATGTTGTTCCACAGCATATGGACTCTCTGGGTGATGTATCTGTCCCTCCAGCACATCCTATTAATATCTGTGTTGAGGTTTAGGTCTCCTGCCCTTGTAGTTCTGATGGATGTAGAGGTCTTGAGGTGAAGCATGTTCATAAAGTCTGGGTTGGACATAGCCTTGTATGTCAGGCACAGATCACCTCTGAGCAGTCAGTAAGTGACTGAATACAGCTGGAATTCCTTCAGTCAGGCAGCATAAGAAATATGTTTGAGACCCTTTCACCTCCTGTCGAGGAATTTGTGGGCCCATCCAATCTGAATGGGGCAGTGTATGCAATCATTGGTGTGATGAGTACAGGGAATGATGACCTCCCTTGATCTAGATGTGAATCACTGCATGATGAGGTGGCCAATGTAGAAGGCCTTCCAAACTACCCTGGCAATGTGAGTGTCAAGCAAAGGTCACTGTCAACCTGGGTGCCCAGGTCCCTGATAACCTACGTTGTGCTTAGAGGATTGCCACCTAGATGGGAAGTAGTGGTAACCTTGTTCTTCCTGAAGGGTATGGCTATGCATTGTTTAGTGTTTAATGTAAGGCCATGGCCGTGGCACCAGTTATCTGTGTCTATGAGACCCTTCTGAAGGATGTCTGTGTCAGATGGGTTTCCAGCTATGCTTCCCAGTTTGCAGTCATCTTCAAACTTTGTCAGCCATAATCCTCCTGTGTTTGCTCGTACTTCTGAAAAGTAGATACTGAACAAATGTGGGCCCAGGATTGAGCCCTGTGGGACACCACTTGTGACAGCTCTGGAGTGTGAACTGGCACCAGCAACTTTGACCCTGTGTGTTCCGTCACTTAGCCAATTTGCAACCCATGCTGTGATGTATGGGTTCACAATTAAGCTGGTGATGTTTTCAATGATACCTGAGTGGGGTATTGTGTGAAAGCCTTTGCCAGGTCAAGGTAGGCTGTGTGGACTGCCTTGCCCACGTCAATGGCCTGGGTGAGTGTTTTGAAAAGTCAACCAAGTTTAAAAGGCATGATCTGCCCTTGACAAAGCCAAACTGGATTGGATCCAATGTCTGCAAGTCCCCTATGTCTTCATTTAGAATTCCCATTATGATCCTCTCCATAGCTTAGCAGAACAGGCTTGTCAAGCTGATGGGATGGTAGTTTCTGGGGTTGGTGGAGGCACCTCCTTTGTGAAGTGGGTCCACCATTGCTGTATGCCACTCCTTGGGAACATATCCTGAGGTGAGGCTAAGATTAAACAGCTGCCCTAACTGCGGGTGTAATTACTCATTGAGTTCATGGAGCACACAACTGGGGACACCATCTGGTCCCATGGATAAAGTGTTTTCTGCCTTGGATTGAGCAGTTCCCACCCCAGCAGTGGAGATGTTTGGGGGGCTACAATCCTCTGGTGTACATACCCCCCAGTTGGGGGGAGGGGGGGAGAAATCTGCACTGAACCTGTCAGTCAGTATGTTGCCAATGTCTGTAGGTGCAGTGATATCAACATTATTCTGAACTAAGTCTGAGCATATCTGGGAGTTTCCTCCCAGGTTTCAAACATAGGTAAAAAGGCCTCATGATTGTCCCTGGAGTCCTGAGTGGGTTTACTCTCAAAACATGCCTCGGATGATTCTATGGGGGAAACCAGTGTTTTACTCACAATGAGCAGGGGTGCCTTCCCCCTACGGATTATGCTCTATCTTGTAGTAGCTCCTTCCTTGTGTTGTACAGCTTGTTTATGGCTAGGGTCCACCAGACTGGATGCTTGCCTGTGGTACAAAGAGTCATTATTATTTGGGATTGCCTGAACCATGCAGTCCTGGAGGTGCTGGTAGAAGGCATTTCTAAGTGATACAGTGGCTTGGGTAATGGTGTCTGCTGGCCTGGGGGCCTTGAAAGAGACCACACCAGTCCTCAGAAATGTGAAGTCGGCATTTGAGAAGGTCTTCACTGTTTCATTTCCCATCTGGGGTGTGGGTGGGATGTGGACTCCCACTGGGAATAGTCCATGATCTGATCTCACCAATGATGGGTATATGTCTGGTGTTGAACAGTGTGACCCCATGTTCGTGATGATGTGTTCTAGTATGTTGCCTCCACTTGAGGATTGGGACCAGTTGTTCCATGGCATTTCAGTGTATGAACTCTTGGAACCTTTGTGTTAGAGTGTTGTGGCATGATTAGTGATCCCAGTCTATATGTGGATAGTTGGAATCACCCAGTAGGATGGTGTTTTGAGATACATTTATCCCCTTCAGTGTTTGCAGGATAGCTGTGTGAGGTACCTGAGTTTGAGCGGGTGGCATGTAACATGCTACAAACTGCAGAGCAGTCTTGCCTACGGTCACTGGCACCTGGATGGTCTCTGATGCATCGTGTGTTGCCACCAACCATGAGGTGAGGGTGTCCTTGATGAATATGGACACCCACCATCCTTCTTGGTGTTGTCGGGATGCTGGTGCCAGAATGCATGATATGAGGTAACACCCGATAGTGCGGGTGCTGTCAGAAGCTGTGAACCAGGTTTCAGGCACAGCACAGACATCAATGTGCTACATACTGAGAAGGGCATAGAGTGTGTGCAGCTTGAGGTTGAGACCTTGGGCATTGAGCAGCATTACCCTTAGTGTCTTTCCTTTACTGTGTTCTAGGGTGGTAGGTGTAGAATCTGAGTCTTGCATAAAAAGGCACAATGGGGTGGCAAGAGCATCATCTGAAATCCGGAAGCCCAGGGGTGACAGGTGCAAGCCGTCCCTTGCAAATCACCGTGGCCTGTCCAGCATGTCATCCCAGGCAGACAGACATTGGACCCCTTAGAATGACACCATAGTCTAAGCAAAATACTACAGCTGATCATCTTGTCTCTGTTTATGTGGCATCATACTTGGTGAAGGTAGGATACTGCCGAAGGTCAGGGTCATACCTGCCTGGCTTACATAATCAGAGGGATCCTCTATGTCTCTTTCCATGTAGTCCAGGGAGGTACATCTCAGGTCGTTCACACCAGCATGGATTATGACTGGGTCAGACCTGTACTTGCAGTTTAGTGACCTGAGTGCTTGCATTATGTGGTGGATTCCAGTGCCCGATGGGCAGCTTACTGTGACCTCCTCTGTACCTGATCTGGTGAGTGGGACATCAGTGTGTCTGACTATGGAGTCACCTATGACAAGTGTGTCCGGCATTGTGTTTGGCCTTAAGGGCTGTGACTGTTTGGCACACCAACTCTGTGGTCAATGTGTTGCATGTGCTGTGCCCTGTGGAGGCAGTTGTGTGAGTGTCTGCTGTGGTGGCCACCGCCATTCTGGTAGACTTCTGATCAGAGCCTCCGAGAGTGTCTCTGTGTGTCTATGTGTATGATCTTAAGTTGTGACAGTGCCATGTGAGACTGGATTAAAGATGTGTGTGTGGTTACCTTCACCCTCTCTCTGGTCTTGCTAGTCCTATGTTGAGAGAGCTAAGCCTCCACTTTGGCTATATAGTTGCATCTCTCACATGTATGTGTGTTTTATGGCAGAAGGAGAGGGTTGTCAGTGTACATGAGGCAACTGTAACAGTGCCTCAATATTCCCAGGTTCACCAGCTGAGCAGGAGAGGACACTAGCAACTGATCCCTAGACATGCTAGAAGGAATAGACAAAACAATGTTGGAATACAGGGAGATATCAAGCCCCCCAAGCCACATCATACTGTTTGATTGACAATAGCTACACATACACCGGTGTTTCATAGTGTCATAGTGTACTACTAGGCTATCTGCCCTAGTGCATGTATAAGCCTAGCCATAGTGATGTGGCTATTGCCACCCCTTATAGTGGTAATAAGTGTACAGAATAGATTCTGAATATTGTGTCTGACTTAGTAGTGACACATTATGACCTCCTTACGTAATTGAATAACATGACTGTGTCTCTGTCTAGTCTGTGCCTCTGTCTCATATGCAGTTATCCAGATGTCTCCTGAAGAGAGTCAGTGAGGACTCTGTCAAACATGAACTGGGATACTCTGCTAGAGTGTGAGATGCCTCTGAGTTATGACTCTGTCCCTCCAGCATGTCCTATACATGTATGTGCTGAGGTTCAAATACTCAGCTCTCATGGCTCTGGTGGATTTGGATTGCTTGCAGTGGAGTATGTCCACCAAATCCTGATTGGACATGGTCTTGTATGTCAGGCATAGGTCACCTGTAAGTATGCGTATTACACTGAACAAAGCTGGACTTCCTCTATTCTGGAAGCATATGACATGTGTTGAAGAACCCTGATCTTCATGGTAGGTACTTTTCGGGTGCAAAGGTGCAAAAGGCAGGATCTGCCCTGTACAAAGCTGAACTAGGTGGGAACAAGGGTCCGTAGGTCAGTAATGTGTCTGTGTAAGAGCTCCATGACTCCTCCCATATCTTTGCAGACAAGGCTGGTTAAGCCTGTGTGGTGGTAGTTGCCATGGTCTGTGGAGGCATCCCCTTGTGGAGTGGGACCACTGTTGCCGTATGC
>NC_056725.1:510319063-510364063 GCF_019279795.1 Protopterus annectens
TTACTGAGGAGATTAAATCACCTGACTCTGCAACCTCCAATCACTTCTCCAATGTGTTTGAGTTAGGCGTGATTTTTCACAGCATTGATTGGTTCAGGTCCTGAGGAACCCGAACTGAAAAAAAATGTACGGTTACTGTCCACGTTTTTTTTTTTTAACTGTCAGAGCAGACAAATGGTTTGAAACCATTACATATTACTAGGACTCAGTGACTCTATATGATTTTGTCTTGTCAGTTTGTCAGTTCAAAAAAAAAAAAAAAAAAAAAACGTAACTTGAAAACTTGAGAGTTCTGGACAAAAGGAGGTGGCGCGCGCCCCTGCGCCCATGCCTAAATCCACCACTGATTCCTGTAGCTTGTGTACAGTGAACTTTGAAGGTGTTGTGTACTCTAAATTAGCCACGCAGTGAATACTCAGAGTTCAGATCACAATTGTTTTATTTCTTTTGTTAACTTAGTTAGTCAGAGTGAGCAGGCAGCATGTCAGCAGAGGAGTATGGAAAGCTGACAAGGAGCCAGGTGGCGGAGATGTGCCTGGCTAGGGGACTGGTGCATGGAAACCTGACTAAGGCAGACCTGATTGCAGCCTTGGTTACAGCTGCATCAGAAAACAGAAACCAGGAGGACAATCAGACTGGCAGTGGAGATATAATACCCTTGGAGAATGGACAGGTCAACCTTTCTGCAGAGGACTTAAAAATCCATCTGGAGCTAAAGAGACTTGAGTTGGTGGCTAGGCGTTTAGAGATCGAAGTAGCTGAGAGACTGAGGAGTCTACAGGCTGAGGAGAATGAGAAACTGCTATGCCTGGAAGCCAAGGAAAAAGAGCAGCAGAGGAAGCATGAGAGGGAAATATTGACTCTTCGCCAGAGTCATGGAGGTAATGGGGAAGGGAGTAACTGGAACCCAGAAGCACAAAAGGTCAGTAAATTTCTTCCACAGTTTAAAGAGTGGGATATTTTTTATAGTTTCATTCATATGTTTGAGAGGGTATGCAAACAGTATGGTGTTGACCAAAGGCTCTGTGTATGGTTCCTGACCCCCTTACTCCATGGTAAAGCTGTAACTGTTTTGTCAAAAATGTCTGATGTTGCATGTTTTGATTATACTGCTGTTAAAAATCACTTGTTAGAATTGTTTAAGCTAACACCTGAAACGTATAGGACTGCCCCAACAGAATCTGCCAGTAGCAGGGGAAGCCACTAGTCCAGGTACATGTCCAGGAGCTAGGGTTAAATGTTCTGAATGCAACCAGTGGGGCCATGTGGCATGCAGGTGTCCATGGAGGCAAGGTGGGGAACAAAAGGTGAGGGAGACAGTTAGTGGGAAAGACAAAATGTCAAAAGTAGGTTGTCTTGAGACAACAAGAGTACCAAACTACCATCTTGAAGATGTCCTGATAGGGAAGGATTTGGATGAGGCAGTACCATGTGTTTGTGCAGTTACACACAGTGAGGCTTGGGGACAAGCAGGTAAGCCTGGTAGCCTGGGGGAGACCCAGACAGACTGCATACTTGCAGCCAGGACTGGTGAGGTGGTTACTTCAGGGAGGGAGCTGCTCTGTAGCAGTGAGACTGAAGGTGAGCCACAGCTGCTTGTGGGTATTGATGGTCCCTTGGAAAGAGTGTCTGCAAAGGTAGAGGTGAGTAGTAGTACCCAGGCTGACAATGAGGCACCACTGTCAGAGGATGCCAGACTTCCTGTGGAAGGAGAGCTGGGAAGGGTTACAAGGAGAGAGTTGAGACAGGCTCAGCTCTCAGACCCTACATTGCAAGGCCTGAGGCAGGTAGCTAGGGAGGCACCTGATTCTCAAGGAAAGGGGGGATCTGTATACTGGGACAAAGGGTTATTCTACAGAGAATAGACCCCTGAGGGAGGGCTAGAAGGTGAGAGAGTAGAGCAGTTGGTCGTGCCTAAAGCCTACCATCTGGCACTTCTAGCCATAGCTCATGATATTCCCTTTGCAGGTCATATGGGCATAAAATGTACAAAGAGGTGTATTATGCAGAACTTCTATTGGCCTGGAATTTTCAGAGATGTAACAGGGTACTGCAGGACCTGTGAGCAGTGCCAAAAGGTAGGCAAGGCAGGAGACAAGGTGAGAGCTCCTTTGATGCCTTTGCCTGTGATTGAGGAGCCATTT
The DNA here is from genome assembly GCF_019279795.1 of Protopterus annectens. NCBI lineage: Eukaryota > Metazoa > Chordata > Ceratodontiformes > Protopteridae > Protopterus > Protopterus annectens. The sequence goes on from NC_056725.1 coordinate 510,321,208, forward strand.
CAGAGGGTAGCTATAGTTATTATGGGTCCTCTGAGTACCCCGAGTTCCACAGGGAAAAAATATATCCTAGTTGTAGTGGATTATGCTACACGATACCCTGAGGCAATGGCTTTGTCCTCCATTGAGGCAAAGAAAGTGGCAAATGCGTTGTTAGAGATTTTCAGCAGGGTAGGTTTCCCAAATGAAATACTGACTGACAGAGGTGCCAATTTCATGTCAGACCTGCCGGCTTGTCTGTGGAAGTCCTGTCGGGTGAAGCACATGAAGACCACCCCCTACCGTCCCCAGACTAATGGTCTTGTTGAGAGGTTAAACTATACAATCAAGTCCATGCTATGGGCATTTGCAGATCAGTTTAAGAGGGAGTGGGACAAATAATTTCCCCATCTGTTGTTTGCTTACAGAGAGGTTCCCCAGGAATCCACAGGTTTTTCACCCTTTGAGTTGCTGTATGGGCATAGGGTGAGGGCACCTCTAGATTTAAATCGAGATGAGTGGGAAGGTGAGTCCGAGTCTCACAAGGAGTCTGTTGTGGCATACGTCCTGAACTTCAGGACAAGGCTTAGGGAACTCATGGGCTTGGCCCAGGAGAACCTGGCAGAAGTCCAACAACAGAAAAAGGTGTGGTATGACAGGAATGCTCGAGCTAGAGAGTATGCTGTGGGGCAGCAGGTAATGGTTCTCATTACTGTCAGACGCAACAAGCTGCAAGCAGCTTGGGAGGGACCCTACAAGGTGGTAAGAAAGGTAAGTGATGTTAATTACATGGTGGAAATGCTAGGGAGAAGGCAGGGGCAAAATTGTACCATGGTAACATGACAAAACCTTACCATGATAGTGAGGCCCTTGTGCTGAGCATTTGCAGTGGATTGCAGGAGGAGTCTGAGGGAGATCTGGGGACTGATCTCCTCAGTGAGGCTCGGGCTGACACCTCAGTGGAAGGGGTAGCAATGTCCCAGCAGCTATCTCCTACCCAGGTTCGAGAAATATGAGGAGTGTTGCGGGAATTTGGGGACATGTTCACTGGGACATCAGGGTGACCCACCTAGGGCAGCACCAGGTGGATACAGGACCCCACAGGCCTATTAGGCAGGCCCCTTTTAGAGTGCCTGAGAGAGTCAAACAGACTCTGAGGGAGGAGGTACAAGAGATGTTGGAACTAATGGTGATTCAAGAGTCCAACAGTCCCTGGGCCTCCCCAGTGGTGCTGGTGCCAAAGAAGGATGGCAGCACCAGGTTCTGTGTGGACTACAGGAAATTAAATAGTCACACAGAGTCAGATGCTTACCCCATGCCTCGGACAGATGAGGCCCTAGAGCAGCTGGGTGGGGCTAAGTATCTTACAAGTATTGATCTTACCAAGGGTTACTGGCAGGTGCCCTTGACTCCCACTGCTAGAGAGAAGTCAGCCTTTATGCCTCCTTTTAGCTTGTATGAGTTCACAAAGATGCCCTTTGGGATGAAAAATGCCCCAGCAACTTTCAAGAGGCTGGTAGATAATATCCTAGCAGGAGCAGGAGGGTATGCCCTTACTTACCTAGATGATATTGCCATCTACACCTATTCCTGGTCAGAGCACCTTCAGCATATCAGGGAGGTGCTGGGCAGACTACAGAGAGCAGGGCTGACTATTAAGCCAAGCAAATGTCAGGTGGGTATGGCAGAGGTCTCCTACCTAGGACATGGAGTGGGGAGTGGTAGGATAAGGCCATAACCTGCCAAAGTGGAAGCCATTCAGGCATGGCCTGCACCTGTTACCAAAAAGCATGTGAGGGCATTTTTAGGGACAGCAGCGTACTACAGAAAGTTTGTCCCCAGTTATAGTACCATAGCTGCTCCCCTCACAGACCTGACAAGGAAGAACAGGTCAGATAAGGTAGTGTGGACCCCAGCATGTGAGCATGAATTCCAAAAGCTTAAAGAAGCATTGGGAGGACCCCCTGTGCTAGCCAGTCCAGATTACAGCAAATAATTTGTTGTGCAGGTGGATGCTTTGAACCATGGGGTGGGGGCTGTACTTAGCCAGATTTCTTCAGAGGGTGAAGAGCACCCAGTGGTTTATCTTGGGCATAGGCTCCATCCCAAGGAGGAATGCTATGCAGCTGTAGAAAAGGAATGTCTAGGCATAGTGTGGGCACTGCAGAAACTTCATCCTTATCTGTATGGAAGGAAATTCTCTGTTATGACAGACCACAATCCCCTAACATGGTTAAACAAGAGTGAGCCAGCCAGCAAAATGCCAAGTTGCTAAGATGGAGCCTGGGGTTGCAAGCATATGATATGTCCATGCAGCACCACAGTGGGATTAGCAATGCCAATGCAGATGGGCTCTCAAGACAGGGAATGGGGTAAGGTATACTCAGATAGACCTAACTCCCTCAAGCAGTGTTTCTCAAGGGTCACTTGAAAAACTAGCTTGAGTTCTACAGGGGTGTGAGATATATGAAGATTGGGTGAAGATAGATGAAGGCTGCCAGCCTAGCCATTTTGGAGATAATTCTGTCATCTGTAAATATTAATGTAAATCACAGGCTTGTTGTCTTAAATAGTAAAAATAGTGTTACACGTGGAACTGAAAAAAAATGTAACAACAGTGCATTCTACTGACCAAGTAAAGCATGTTGTGACCCTTTGATGTTAAAACTCGGAGTCAGTAAGTCTAGAGTGAGGCATCCTGCTATTGTTTTAAGGACAGAGATAATGGCCAGAATTTGCATGCATAAATGTCCTTTATTGCTGCGGTTTCTCCCCAGAGGTGAAGAATGTAAATTTAGTTTCTGTTAGCCTAGGTACTCAGGGAAGTGTGAAGAATGATGTAATGTAACCCAGGAAAATGTGAAAAATGATGTAATGTGAACCAGGAATGTGATTTTAAAAACAGAGAGAATTAGAGAGCATTACTCATTTTTGTATTGACCATCCAACTCATCAGCACTGTCTTGCTCTATATGTAAGTTTATCTTAGACTTGTGCTTTTCTTAGAAATAGCTAGAAACTAGAAATATTAGACTAAGTGTTTTTCTGTGATGTCAGAACTGTACTACTGAATTATTTTAAGTATTTCTCTGTGATCTCTGAACTCTTGACTAGCACTGTGTAGTAAAAAGTATTATCTGTGTTTTGATTATTTGTTATTAAATATTTAAACCCTTTCAACTGTGGCTGTTTTTGTAGAAATAATTTAAGCTCTTTAGAGTACTTGCATGCCTTTGGTAAAATTGTACAAAGCCACTTCAATAGCTTTAGCCCTGGGCTATACTACCAATTGGATAATAATATTGCACAGTAATAATTGGACACCCTTTTAAGGGCCTTTGAGTAGCTGATAAATATTAGTGGGTGGTGGCTGCTGGTACTACCTTGTAGTCTGGGAAAAAGGGGAACAGCTGGAGAACCTGTGCCAGCCTTCCCCAAGAGTGTCTGTGTGGTTGTATAAACTCTTCTCAAAGTGTGTGTGTGTGTGTGTCTGTGTGTGTGTGTGTGTGTGTGTGTGTGTGTGTGTGTGTGTGTGTGTGTGTATCTGTGTGTGTGTGTGTGTGTGTGTGTGTGTGTGTGTGTGTGTGTGTGTGTGTGTGTGTGTGTTAGATACTTGGGCAGGGACATGAAGCACTGGTTGGACAGAGAGGGTGCTGGAGCTTGTTCACTAGGCTGAGATCTGGACCCTATAGTTGTGCCAGTGGGGAGTCTTATTGGGGACCTGGAGAGCAAGGGAGTGACCAGCCCTGGACTGACTGTGATCTCTGTGTGCTCTTAAGGGAAATTTCACTTTACTGTGTGTATTTGTTAACCTTTCCTCCTATATGAGACACCCCTCACTGGTGTTAGTTGTGAGGATTGAGGCTCCTTGATTGCTGGGCCAGGGCACGGGCGTCACACATTTATTTAAATAGTATGTGTTTTTAGTACTGTGTTCTGATGATGTTTTGTGTTTCACAAAACAAAAGCACTTTATTTATTAAAATATTTTTCATTTTTCCCAATAGTTTACATTTGTTTTGGTCCATGCAGAACACACTTCTTTTGGTTATCACTTTGTAACGTGTGTTTGCACTTTTTTACAGTTTACCAGTTTGAATAGTTGGGAGCCCAGAAGTAGATTGGATCTAGCCTGTTTCAGAAGCCAGTTTACCTTGGATAAAGTAAGGCAATGGTATTCAAGGTGAGGGGAATTGTTGATGAAGTGGCATATTTTATTAGATAAGGTCTGTAGCGTTAAAATTTTTTTGTTAGAGGAGGTGGCAAACAAGGGTACATCATACTCAAGTTGTGAGAGTAGGATACCTTTCATAATGGCCAGTGGTTTAGGTCCAGAAGATCAGCTTGTAGTTGAGCTTGAATAACTTATTGCACTAGGTTGGATCTGTAGATCACTATGTCACTGGGATATCATAGGAGTTGTAAGTGGGGTAGGTCAAGAGGTAAGTTATGTGTAAAAATGGAAAAGGGGATTAGAGTTAATATTGATTCCTGTGGTAAATCTGAATGAGTGTTCTACAAGAGTGCTTCTTCCACTGTCTTAGGAAATACTTTCCCCTATATCATATGACTATTTTATGACTATGAATTGTAATCCATGTTACATTATAAAGGAGTCCTTAAATAGGATTTTAGACATGGATAGATTTATTTTGTATTATGTAATTAGAATCAAAGGCCCTCTAGTACTTAATTTAAATATAGTACAAGGACATGCCTTGCAAATCATAAAAATCAACTAATGTTATTGTATTGTTAGCTAGCACTGAGTATGTCATGAAGGCAGTTTAGATCTTGGTTGTTGTGTCATGAGACCTCTATGGCAGTCAACTGGACTGCATGAAAACAACAGTCCTACACAAGTAAAGACTTTAAAAAGTAAAAGTAAAAAGTCATGTGTATGCAGTAACCATGTTGTCAAATAAATTGTTAAAATCAGACTGTAAAAATCATTAGGCTTTTCAAAATGACAGTCAATAACACAGGATGCTCAGGTTCAAATAACGTTTCTTTACTAATGTACATTAGGAGGCAAAAACTATACAAAACAAGTATAGAGTTTTGACTGGCATGATACAGGAAGTAAACTTCTTTAAATACACTATACATTCAAGCTGTGCCCACCTTACTGACGTGGTCAGTCACAGGGCACCTACATCATAGCAGTCTACAATATTCTATTCATAAAAAGTGCTGAGGTTATACTTTTTAAAAACTTTCCCATGAGAATAACACAGCCTTGCAAGGCACCTGGTCAATTACAATGTCTTCCTGTAAATGTTGCTTCTTTCAAGGTTTCAGGCCAGTTTGAATACATTAGTCAGTTCATCTCTTAATACGTTCCTTTGTCTCTCTGGTAAGCAGCTGCACTCTATCTTCGATAGTGTTCACAAGGCCATCCTTCTCGGTGGAAGGAAGAAAGATATACATGCATACATATTTATTTCTCTCTAACCCAGCAGATAATAATTGCTGAAAGACATAAGCCTGCTGAGCTGGCTACTGCCAGGGTCAGAGGTTAACCACACTGCAGCTAAGTTTCAAGCAATTACATGCAAGATCATTTCTACTGCCATATTGTTAAATAGAATCAAATGCATTACATATTATACTGTTTCTAAACTTGCACTACATATATGTTTAAGTACATATTTTTCTAACACATGTAGCTGAAAACAAACAGTATATCCATATGGGGTCATTGCATATATCCCATGGCCTTCCACTGCAGGAGGTTTAAGGTATTACATAGGTTCATAGATTCAAAGGTTGGTACTAGGCTATCAGCCCTAGAGCCTATACAGGCCTAGCCATAACAATTCCCTGGCTATTTCTTCCCACACTATTTACTTCCCTGGACCCCTGTCTAGCAGGGTGACTGATGTGATCCCCGGGGTGAATTTCCTTTCTCCCATCCAGTCGTCAAGGTTCCTTTTGAAGAGGGCCAAAGAGGCACTCTGCTTGACACGTATGGGCAATCTATTCCAGAGTCTGGGGAGTCTCTGGGTCAGGAACCTATCCCTCCAGTTTTGTTTATTGTGATGACAGGGTTTAGATCCCTGGAGTGTGTGGCTCTGAGGGATTGGGATTTCTTTAAGTGTAGCATGTCCAACAGCTCTGGGTTTGACATGGCCTTGTATATTAAGCAGAGATCGCCTCTGAGTAGACGATATGCGACAGAGTATAGCTGGAGTTATTTAAGGCGGTCAGCATAGGGCATCTGCTTTAGGCCTGTGATTCTTTTAGTGAGGTATATCTGCGGCCTTTCCAGTTATTGCAGATGTCTTGAGAGGTACATACCAAACAGGGCATTGTATTCTATAATGGGTCTAATGAGGGATGAGTACGGTGGGACAATGACCTCCTTTTTTCTGGATGAAAAGCCCTTAGTGATGAGGTGTGCCACATAGAAGGATTTCCTGACTGTTGTGGCAATGTGGTTATCATAGGTGAGACCACTGTCCACCTGTGTCCCCAAGTCTGTTATCACACTTTCGGTGTTTAGTGTACTTTTACACAGTGAAGACTTTAAGTTTGTTATGTCTTTTTTGTAGTTTTTACTAAATGGTCTGTCTGTATAAATTTTTTATTCTTTGGTTTAGATGCTATTTGGGATATTTTGTAGTCACCTTAATATTGTGGACATCAGGCTTATTTTTAACACCTGTATTGCAAAAAGATGCCCAAACAGTCTACATATATTGTACTGACAAGCTCAGAAAAAGCAGCCAGTGGGGGTTGGCTTTATTGGCTTGAATGTACCAGTAAAGACTTAAAAAGTGAAAGTAAAAAGTCATGGGCATTCAGAACCCATGTAGCTGAAAAACTGGTATGTTCTTAATGGGTCGATTGCATATATCCAGTGGGCCTCTATTATAGTTCGATATTTAAGGTACTGCACAGTGAAAATTTTAGCTTTGTTGTATTTTTCTTATAATTTTTACTAAACGGTTTGTCTGTGTGAAATTTTTACCTTTTGGTTTGGATTCTATTAGCTGTATGTGGAGACAATTAATTAACTCCAGGCAAAAACAACAGTAAAATTGAAACTCCACATACTTCTAAGAATTTTGCTGTTGCTCAACTCGACATTGTCAGCATTAACAACAAATGGTCAAATCTTGAACTTTGGCTAAACAATCCTAACATTAAGGCAATAACTAAATCACAGCTTAATGAAAATGCATAGATTCCCCCAACTATTTCCAGTTCTTACCATTGTTCCTGTGAGTCTAAACCCAACAATAGTAGATGAGGAGGATCCATTTAATATACATATCTGTTAGCTTCATCTCAAGCAGCCACCAATAATACCAACCCAATTAGTCGGTTATACAGATTACACTCAACAATCACACGAAAATCTTTATTGTCGCTGTATACGCCACCCTTCTACTTCATCCATTGCACAAAATACAGTTCTTAGCTTCTTAGACATAACCAAGCATCATACATTTATTATCTTAAGGGATTTTAACTTCAACTACACCACTTCAAATAAAAATGTTCTGAATAATTTTAACAAATATTTTTCTTTATTCTCTGTATTCATACAGATCATAAATGCAGGAACTCATCTGATCAATAATTCAACTAGATCTAGACCAGTCTAGATTTTATTATTACTAATTATTCAACAGCTTCAACTCATTGATTGGTTCCCTATATACTCACTAACCAATCCAATCTCTGTCATCTGTACCTATTACAATATTCTTTGCCCCATTCAAGAGAGACTGTTTCCTCTTATAACCATAAAAATTAAAAAAAATTACAACTCCCTCTGGATTGCACCAGCTCCCAGTAAAATTATATCTGACAGAAAACACATGGACAGCATGGAAGCCTTAAAATACCACAGCCTGCAATAACTACTTGGAACATAGGAAGAACACAAGGTTAAAAACTAGCAAAAACAAAGCAATATTTTTTAAGAATTTGTAACACTCACAATTAAGTCATCCCTAAAAAATCTGGGCAACAATTAGATGACTAATCACCTCCTCAGTCTTTCCTAAACAACACAATTGATCAATCTACTCATCTTCCACTCAACCTTCTGAACAGTATTTAATAATCACTATCCCACCTCACCACAAGACTTTACAGCATTTTCCAATTTTGCTTCATATGATTCAGATACAACTTTTCATCCATTAACTGATAAATTCCCACTGTACTTCAGAAGCATCCTTGCCAAGAATGTAAAACAATTCATTGAACAAATTCACTTCAACTATAACCCTTCCTTTTATTCTCTGCATTCCTACTTTCTGCAGTATGGTGCTAAAGTACTTAATACAGCCTTAATATTCAATTTTAGTCCCTTTCTTACCACAGCCATAGTCCAGCTTTAAGTACCATTGGCTAAACTTACTCACCCCTCACCAAATAATTATAGGTCAATTTCCAACATTTGCCAAATAGCTAATATTTTGGAAAAATATTATACCAACAAATTCTTGAATACATACAGCCTACAACATCCTTACTGATAGGCAGCATGGATTCAGAGCACAGCCTACAACATCCTTAATGATAGGCAGCATGGATTCAGAGCACAGCCTACAACATCCTTACTGATAGGCAGCATGGATTCAAAGCTAATTAGAGCACCACCACTTACTTTTCTTGGATCCCATCAAAACTTGTGATCATGTTAATCCTGATCCAGTAACCTAAAAATTATCACCTATGGTTTGTCAGATAATGTTTGTTCATGATTTAAACATTACTTCAGTAACAGAACTTTTATTGTCACCTCTGGCTCCCATGCATCTATTACAGGTACATTCTCAAGGCTCTGTACATAAACCTCTCCGTTTGTTTCTTTTCATAAATCATCTTCAACTGATGTGAATACCAGCCTTCTACTTTATGCTGATGACATAATCTTTACCAGCTCCTATAAACAGCTTTCAGTGCTTGGTGAAACACTTATTTGACATTTCATGACATAGAAATTAATGTGAAAAAAAGCCTAATGTTATATTACTTGCAACCACAAAAAAAATTTCTAAATGTTTCACCTCTCAATTAAAAATATATGATACAAATGATACACCGCCTCCCACTCAGCAATACTACCCAAGTATTGCTATTGACTAGACCCTCACATTCCAACCCCATGTTGAACTTCAGCCACAGGTGGTACTTCAGCAACCAAGACACGCAAATAGATTTTCTAACTTAGTAACACTCGAAGCCAGAAGTGCCAGTGACCTAAAGGTTCTCATACCTAGACTTGAATATGGCCTACCTTTCTTTTCACAGATCTCTATTCATAATTAGGCTTTACTACAGAAAACTGAAAACAGAATTATTAGATTTATACAATTATTTCATTGGAGAGAGCCAATTACATCTCTATTCAGAAGGCCAACTAGCTTCCCATAAATACAGGGCTTCTTTTCTTCTTAATACCTTAGTTTTTAAGCTTCTTCGTGAGTTTTACAGCCCACTACTTAAGCATAGACTAAGATTTCACTTTACTGAATCCACATTTAGGAGCTACAATTGTCTTCTCTTCCTCCATAGGCCTCCCTTTTAACTGTCCTTAGGTGAAAATTCATTCTCCAGACTTGCACCTCCAAAAGTGGAATGCTTTGCCTGAGGAGTTAAGACACATTGCCACTATGGCATGGTTCCACAAATAACTCAAATCACATCTCCTTAAGTAATCCAAATGCATTTGGCTCATTGCTGAGGGATAATTAAAATTTCAAGCCTAACAAGATCATGTATTTTACTGATTATAAAGGCCTAACCCTTTGTTACATACCCACACTGACATTTTACCTACTTCATCACAAAATGTACACATTGTACTCTCATTTTATTTTGAATCATATATAAATTGTTTTCACAATTGCTTTCATATGTATTCTGCACGTTCCTTTAGTATATATTTAACTTCTTGATTTTCCAAGGTGTTGTATTTGCTCTCAGTGTGTTGCTGTATCTGCTTTTTGGCCTGGGATATAATTGAAAGGGGTCTCTGGACCAGTACATTCTCCAAGTTAACAAACTAAAAATTCAACTAAATAAATAAACTTGCTATTAGAGGGATGGGGAGCACAGGATGGGTTGAGGTGGATGTCTGCAGAAAAGGATTTTATTGGTCTACAGAGTAAAGAAGTGTTGTACATCTGCTGTGGTAAGGTTACACAGGCTAGTGACAGGTGGAGAGGGTAACTGGATATGTGTATGACATTTTTTGTTAGGGGAGTTGTGCCACAATAAATTGAGGATAGAAAATGGGGAGCACAGTGAGGGCTGAAGTGGCAAATGACAGAAGACAGGTCACATGGCCAGGCATCAGTAGCCAACCTACATGTATGATGGAGGAGGTGTAGTGTGATTTGGACTATGTGCCTTGACAGACAAATCAGACAGAGTGTTATGAGCTGGAATGCACATATTCTGCAACAGTGGTTCAGATGTGATACATAACAGAGAGTACAGGGTGGGGAAGGCACATCTAATAACTGATACATGCTGCGGCTGAGTATGTGGAACATGTACTGATTGTGCTTTGCTGGGCACAGGTCATTGCTAGGTGGATGACAGGGTGCATGTGACAAAACAGTCTGCCCCTATACTGCCCTACTTGACTGTTAAGGGGATGTGGCCTGTGATACTGGAGTATGGCAGGCATGGCACATATAGTGGCTGCTAGTGTCACATGGATGTGCGAGGGAAAGATATGATGCTGCACATATTTGTGCCTGCTCACTGACGATCCGCATATGTCCACATGTATGGGTACATGCATGGTACCAAGGAACCAGAAGCACCTTGGGAAAGTTTTCCAGATGGAGATTGATGTGTTATTTCACATATTCTATGAACAAGGACAAGAGAGTCTAAGCATAGATATGACTGATTAGACCTTCGGGGAATGTATGTGTGATGTGAGCTGGTTGCAGATGTTAACTTAGTTATAGTCATAACAGATCACCTCAAGAGATCTATTTGCTGGGTCATTGCATACTTATAGAAAGGCTACCAACATTGCACAGTTAGAGATGGTCATGGGTGGGCTCATTAACACAGAACATAGGTTCATAGGTGTGTACTAGGCCAATGGCCCTGGAGCCTTTACAAGCCTAGCCCATAGATGTGCCTTGGCATGATGCCGCCTTTAGTTCCCGATGCCTCTATCAAGGAGAGCCACTGGAGTGATCCCCAGGGTGAAATTTCTATTTCCCATCCACTCATCAAGATTTCTCTTGAAAAGGGCCAATGAGGTGCTCTGCTTGACATATATGGGAAGTCTATTCCAGAGCATGGGAAGTCTCTGGGTTATGAACCTGTCCCTCCAGCATGTTCTGTTGATTGTGGTAATGAGGCTGAGGTCTCTGGAGCATGTGGTGCGGAGGGACTGGGATTTCTTTAGGTGTAACATTTCTAACAGGGCTGGGCCAGACATGGCTTTGTAAGTCAATCAGAGATCGCCTCTTATTAGACAATATGAGATAGAGAAAAGCTGGAATTTTTTGAGTCTGTCTATGTAGGTCATATGTTAAAGGCCTTGGATCCTCTTTGTGAGGTACTTCTGTGTGCTTTCCAGCTGTTACAGGTGTTTAGTGAAGTACGTGCCAAATGGGGCATTATACTCAATGACTGGTCTAATGAGGGAAGAGTAGAGAGAGATGATGACCTCTTTCTTCCTGGATGCAAAACCCTTGGTAATGAGATGTACTAGATAGAAGGACTTTCTGACCACAGTGGCAATGTGGTGGTCGAAGGAGAGGTTGCTGTCAACCTGTGTCCCCAGGTCTCTTAAACCCCTTCAGTATTCAGTGGGCTACCATCAATGTGGTAATTAGTGGGAACTGAGTTTTTCCCAAAGGGAATGACAATGCATTTTTTAGTATTAAGCTTAAGTCCATGGTTTCAACACCGGTTGTTGGTCTCAGTGAGGCCTTTCTGTAGGATGTCTGCATCACTTGGGAAGTTAATAATGGCTCCCAGCTTGCAATCTTCAGCAAACTTAGTCAGCCAGAGTCCCTCCATGTTGGCCTGGACCTCTGAGAAGTAGATTCCAAACAGGAGAGGACCCAGGACTGATCCCCGTGGGTCTCCACTCGTGACTGGTTGGCAGTCTGACTTTCAGTCTGCTACTTTCACGTTGTGGGTTCTATCTGTGAGCCAATTTGCAACCCACCTAGTGATATAGGGGTTGATGCCTAGTTTGGTGAGTCTATCAATAATTCCTGAGTGGGGAATGGTATCAAATGCCTTGGCCAAATCGAGGTAGGCTGTATGAACTGCCTTGCCCTCCTCCACAGCTCTGGTGACTGACTCAAAGAAGTCAACCAGGGTGAGCAGGCATGATCTACCCTTCACAAAACCAAATTGTGTGGGATCCAGAGTTTGGAGATTCCCTATATCCTTGTTAAATTAGGTCCATGATGATGCGCTCCATAGCTTTACAGCATCTGTAGTTGCTCCCCCTTTATGGAGAGGGATGATTGTAGCAGTGTGCCATTCTGTAGGGACAAAGCCTGAGGTGAGGCTGTGACTGAACAGGGCATACAGGTGTGGTGCTAGTTCACTTTGTAGTTCATGTAGAACAGAGCCAGGGATATTGTCAGGTCCCATGGAAGCTGTATTTCTGGCCTTGGACAATGCAGCTTTAACCTGTGCTGCAATAATGCTGGGTGTCTGCCATTCTTCTGGTATTGTGATTGGTCCTTTAGGAGGAGAAAGAGGGGTAGAGCTGGCACTGAGTCAGCCAGTATGTTGGCAATATCTGTTGGCTCATTATAGGAGGTACCATTGTGCAGTAGCTCAGAGCAAATCTGGGTATTGCTGTGGAGATTCATGATGTAACTGTAGAAGGCTTTGTGTTTGTTTTTAGTGTCTGCCGCAATTCTGCCTTCATAGCTAGCTTTAGTGGTTTTGATGAGGTTTCTCAGCTTTTTGTTGAGGCTAATAAAGGAGTTTTTCCAGTCTTGGGATTTCACCTTTTTCTGCAACAGTTTCTTCCTTCTGTTGTAAAGTTTGTTAATGGCAGGGAACTACCAGATTGGCTTCCTTTTTTTGGAGGAGAGCATCTTGGTTCTGTTGGGTATGGCTAGTTCCATGCATTTATGTACTTGTTCATACAGTGCATTGGTGTACGATTCGGCGGTCATGTACCTATTTTCCATTTGCATGGGTGCCGTGAAGTTAGCCTCCGCTGTTTTTAGGAGCCCAAAGTCAGCTTTGGAGAAGTTTTTCATGGTGGTTACCTTTGCTGGTGGTATGGGTGAGATGTGGATTTCCATGGTAATTAGTTTGTGGTAGGATCTAACTAGGGAGGAATTGACTATTGGTGTTGAGCAACGGTTGCCCATGTTAGTAATAACCAGGTCAAGGATGTTGCTTCCTCTAGTGGAGATAAGAATGAGTTGGTCCAGCGAATTGGAATTAATGAATTCCAGGAAGTGTTGGGCAAGTGTATTGGTACATGAGTAGTTTTCCCAGTTGATGGAGGGGTAGTTGAAGTCACTCAGTAGGAGAGTGTTGGGTTGGGCCCTAATAGTTTCCAGGGTGCTTAGGAAAGTGGAGTGAGAGTCTTGGGACATGGTTGGGGACCTATAGCAGGCTACGACCTGAATCGCCGTCTTAACCACTGTTAGTTGTACCTGAAGTACCTCCAATGCTCTATGCTGGGCTACTAGTCTGGAGGTGTGCATATCCTTTATGAATATAGAGACTTACATGAGTGTATGGATCATGCTATCCCTAATAGAACTAAGATGTTATCCTCTAAAAAAAGGAAGCCAATCTGGTGGACCTCTGCCATAAACAAACTCTACAACAGAAGAAAGAAACTGTTACAAAAAAAGAGTAAAATCCCATGACTGGAGGAACTCCCTTGTCAACCTCAGTAAGAAGCTGAGATCCCTCATAAAATCCTCCAAAGCTAGTTACGAAAACAAAATTGCCACTGACTCTAAAGACAACCACAAAGCATTCTATAGCTATGTCAATAATCTAAATGGGAACACTCAGATCTGCTCTGAGTTGCAGCATAATGGCGCTAAATATACAGAACCAACTGATATTGCCAACATCCTAGCAGATAGGTTCAGTGCTAAATTTACCTCCCTCTCACCCTCTAGAGGGCCCATCTCTATACCTGAAGAATGCAAAGGTCCTATAATCATGGCTGCACAGGTAAAAAACACACTCTCCAAAGCCAAGAACACAGCATCCATGGGACCTGACAATATCCCAGGCTGCATTCTACATGAACTACAGAATGAACTGGCACCTTACCTAAGTACCATGTTCAATCATAGCCTCACCTCAGGCTTTGTACCCACTGAATGGTGCACCGCGACAGTTATCCCACTCCACAAAGGGGGAGCCACGACGGACCCTGGGAACTACTGCCCCATTAGCCTGACGAGCCTGGTCTGCAAGGCCATGGAATGTATCATCATTGAACTCATAAACAAAGACATTGGTTATCTCCAAACTCTGGACCCTACACAATTTGGATTTGTAAAAGGCAGATCATGTCTCCTAAACCTGATTGACTTCTTTGAAGCAGTCACCAAAGCCATAGATTAGGGCAAAATGGTTCACACAGCTTATCTAGATCTCGCCAAGGCTTTCAACACCATCCCCCACTCTGGAATTATAGATAAGTTCACTAAACTAGGTATAAATCCCTATGTCACAAGATGGGTTGCCAACTGGCTCATGGACAGAACCCACACTGTGAAAGTAGCGGATTCCAAATCCGACATCAGACCAGTGACAAGTGGAGTACCACAGGGTTCAGTCCTGGGTCCTCTCCTGTTTGGTATCTACTTCTCTGAAGTGCAGGCCAACACAGAAGGTCTTTGGCTGACAAAGTTTGCAGATGACTGCAAACTAGGTGCCATAATCGAAACTCCTAACGATGTGGACAAACTACAAAAGGGCCTCAATGAGACAGATACCTGGTGTCAAAGCCATGCCCTGAAGCTCAATGCCAAAAAGTGTATTGTCATCCCCTTTGGTAAAAACTCTGTATCCATGAACTACCACATAGCTGGTAGTCTACTTAATGCCGAAAATGTGATGAGACCTTGGGACACAGGTGGACAGTAGTCTCTCCTTTGATAATCACATCGCCACAGTGGTCAGGAAATCCTTCTACGTGACTCATCTCATCACAAAAGGATTCTCATCCAGAAAAAAAGAGGTCATTGTTCCCCTCTACTCATCACTCATTAGACCCATTATAGAGTACAACACCCCTTTTGGTATGTACCTCACAAGACATCTACAACAACTGGAAAGACCACAGAAATACCTCACAAAGAGAATTACTGGCCTCAAACATATGCCCTATGCAGACCGTCTCAAAAAACTACAGCTTTACTCCATCACATATCGCCTACTCAGGGGCAATCTCTGCCTAACATACAAAGCTATGTCAAACCCAGAGCTGTTGGACATGCTCCACTTAAAGAAATTCCAATCCCTTCGTGCTGGCACTCTTCAAGAAAAATTTTGATGATTGGATGGGAAATGGGAAATTCACCCCGGGGATCACTTCTGTGGCTCTGCTCGACAGGGGCACAGGAAAATAATTTTCTTGGGTGGCGAAAGCCAGGGTATATTTTTTGGCTAGGCTTGTATGGGCCCTAGGGCCGTTAGCCTAGTACCTACCTATGAACCTATGAACCTATGAGACGCCACCGCCTTTGGAGCTTCAGTCCATGTTCTGAGGCCGAAAGATGTGGAATGACTTATAGCCTGGTAGTGCATGGGTCCTTTCTGCTGCTTTAAACCAGGTCTCCATTACAGCACAAATGTTGATGTTCTCCATTCTGAGGAGTGCTTTGAGTGAGTGCATCTTGAGATTTAGACTTCTAGCGTTGAGTGGCATGACCCTCAAATTGCATTTATTTATAGCTGTTACAGTGGTAATTTGGTCTTTGGAACACCACCTAAAAAGGCACTATAGGGGTGGCAAGAACCTTAGCCAGTATCCAGAAACCTAGGGGTGACAGATGCAGGCCATCTCTAGCAAAGCATCGAGGTCTGTCAATCATGTCATCCCAAGCAGACAGATACTGGATCCCCTTAGAATGGCACCAGAAACTTAGCCAATTGCTGAAGTCAATCATTTTCTGTTTGTATTGCAGTATCATTCTGGGTGATGGTAGGATGCTGCTCAGGGCTAGGGTCAGACCTGCCCGGGCCACATAATCCGAGAGCTCCTCCATGTCTCTTTTCATGTAGTCCAGGGAGGTACATCTCAGGTCATTCACATCCACATGGACAATGACAGAGTCATACTTGTACTTGTTGTGGAGTGACCTGAGTGCATGTTTTATGTGTCGGATCCTGTGACCTGAGTGCGTGTTTTATGTGTCGGATCCTGGCACCCAACAGACAGCTGACTTACCTTTTCCTTATTTAACCTAGTGAGTGGGACATCAGAGTGCCTCACTATCAAATCATCTATGATTAGTGCATTTAGCAAGCTGTTTTGCCTTATGGGCTTAGGTTGAGAGGCACACTGTGTAGGTGAGCTATGTGTCTTGTGATTTGTGCTGTGTTGTCATGGTCGAGTGCATTTCTGATTTGGAGGTCTCTGCTCTTTGGGTAGATTTCATGTGTTCCTGTCTGGGGAAAGTGAATGGACCCAAATACCTGGCAGTGGCTTGAATGTGGGTGCTGAGCTGATGATACAATCTCATGTCTCTGTCAGGGATGCACCCGGTTCATAGGTTGGTACTAGGCTATCAGCCCTAGGGCCTATGCAAGCCTAGCCATAACAATTCCCTGGATATTTCTTTCCACAATATTTACTTCCCTGGACCCCTGTCTAGCAGGGCGACTGACATGATCCCCGGGGTGAATTTCCTATCTCCCATCCAATCATCAAGGTTCCTTTTGAAGAGGGCCTATGAGGCGCTCTGCTTGACATGTATGGGCAGTCTATTCCAGAGTATGGGAAGTCTCTGGGTCAGGAACCTATCCCTCCAGCATGTTTTGTTCATTGTGATGACAAGGTTTAGATCCCTGGAGCGTGTGGCTCTGAGGGATTGGGATTTCTTTAAGTGGAGCACGTCCAACAGCTCAGGGTTTGACATGGCCTTGTATGTTAAGCAGAGATCGCCTCTAAGTAGACGATATGCCACAGAGTATAGCTGGAGTTTTTTTAGACGGTCAGCATATGACATCTGCTTTAGGCCTGTGATTCTTTTAGTGAGGTATTTCTGTGGCCTTTCCAGCTGTTGCAGATGTCTTGTGAGGTACATACCAAATGGGGTATTATACTCTATAACAGGTCTAATGAGGGATGAGTACAGTGGGACAATGACCTCCTTTTTTCTGGATGAAAAGCCCTTAGTGCTGAGGTGTGCCACATAGAAGGATTTCCTGACTGTTGTGGTAACGTGGTTATCGAAAGTGACACCACTGTCCACCTGTGTCCCTAAGTCTCTCATCACACTTTTGATGTTTAGTGTCCTGCCACCTATGTGGTAATTTATGGGTACATGTTTTTTCCAAAGGAGATAACTATACATTTCTTGGCATTAAGCTTGAGCCCATGGCTCTGGCACCAGGCATCTGTTTCTGTAAGGCCATTTTGTAGAATATCCACATAATTTGGGGATTCAATAATGGCTCCCAGTTTGCAGTCATCTGCAAACTTTGTTAGCCAGAGTCCCTTAGTGTTGGCCTGTACTTCAGAGAAGTAGATGCCAAACAAGAGTGGTCCCAGGACTGAACACTGAGGTACTCCACTTGTCACTTGTCTGGAGCTGGATTTGGAGTCAGCTACTTTTACAGTCTGGATTCTGTCAGTAAGCCAGTTGGCAACCCATCAAGTGACATAGGGATTTATGCCCAGCTTAGTAAGTTTATCTATGATTCCAGAGTGGGGGATGGTGTCGAAGGCCTTGGCGAGGTCCAGATAGGCTGTGTGGACCACCTTACCCTTGCCCACAGATCTGGAGACTGATTCGAAGAAGTCAATCAGATTCAGGAGACAAGATCGGCCCTTCACAAACCCAAACTGGGTGGGGTCCAGTGTTTGAAGGTTGCCAATGTCTTTATTTATAAGTTCCATAATAATGCGTTCCATGCCCTTGCAAATCAGGCTTGTCAGACTGATGGGACGGTAGGTCCCAGGATCCAAGGCGGATCCTCCCTTGTGGAGCAGGATAACTGTAGCTGTGCGCCACTCAGTGGACACGAAGCCTGAGTTGAGGCTATGATTAAACATGACACTTAGGTGAGGTGCCAGTTCATTTTGTAGTTCATGTAGTACACAGCCTGGGATGTCATCTGGTCCCATGGATGCTGTATTCTTAGCTTTGTAGAGTGCGGTTTCTACATGTGTGGCCGTGATTATCGGAATTTGGCAATCTTTTGGTATTGAGATGGGCCCTTTAGGGGGTGAGAGGGGGGTGAAGTTGGCACTAAATCTATCTGCCAATATATTGGCAATATCCTTGGAATAGTATATTCAATGCCATTCTGTTGTAGCTCAGAGCAGATCTGAGCATTGCCATTTAGATTCTTGACATAACTATAGAATGCCTTGTGGTTGTCTTTGGAACAATTTTATTTTCGTAACTAGCTTTTGAGGGTTTTATGAGGGATCTCAGCTTCTTACTGAGGCTGGTGAGGGAGCTTTTTGCATCCTGGGATTTTCCTCTTTTCTGCAACAGTTTCTTCCTTCTGTTATATAGTTTGTTTATAGCAGGGGATCACCAGATTGGATTCCTTTTTTTGGAGAAGAGCATCTTGGTTCTATTTGAGATGGCACGATTCATGCACGAGTGGATGTGCTCATACAGTGCCTTAGTGTAGGATTCTGCGGTCGAACTTCCAGATCCCGTCCGCGTGGGTGTTGTGAAGTTTGTCACTTCTGACTTCAGTAGCATGAAGTTGGCTTTGGAGAAGTTTTTTAAGGAGGTTTCCTTACTGGGGGGTGAGGGTGGGATGTAGATGTCAAAGGTGATTTGCTTATGGTCAGACCTGACCAATGAGGAGGTGACCACTGGTGTGGAGCATCTATCTCCCATGTTGGTAATGACCAGGTCTAGGGTATTGGAGCCCCTGGTGAGACATAGGATTAGTTGATCCAGGGCATTAGAATTTATGAATTCTAAGAACCGTTGGGAAAAGGAGTTGGTACCCGAGTAGTTTTCCCAATTAACAGCAGGGTAGTTGAAATCACCCAGTATTAGGGTGTTTGGTTGTATCTTAATATTTTCCAGTATGTTTAGAAAGGTGTAGTGATAATCTTGGGGTATGGCGGGGCATCTGCAGCAAGCTACAATTTGGATTGCAGTCTTACCTGGTGTCAGTTGCACCTGGAGAATTTCAGAAGCATTGTGTTGGGCAGCTAGCCTGGAGGTGTGAATATCCTTGGTGAATATGGACACTCCTCCACCTTTAGTGTTTTGGTCTTGGTTTTGTGGCCGAAAAGTGTGGTAAGAATTATAGCCTGGTATTGCAGGGGTGCTCTCTGGAGCCTTGAACCAGGTCTCAGTTACTGCACAGATATCGATGTTCTAATTTTAGGAGTGCCTCGAGAGATTGCATTTTGAGGTTTAGACTTCTAGCATTGAGTAGCATTGCCTTCAGATTTTGCATGCTTGTATCTGTTATGGTGGTGGTTTTATCCTTTGAACCTTGCCTAAAAAAGGCACTATAGGGGTGGCAAGAGCTTTGGCCAGGAACCTGAATCCCAGGGGTGACAGGTGCAGACCATCTCTGGCAAAGCACCGTGGTTTGTCGATCATGTCTTCCCAGGCAGACAAATACTGGATCCCCTTTGAATGACACCAGAAGCTTAACCAATTGTTGAAGTCAATCATTTTGTCCTTATACTGTGGTATAATTCTGGGCAAAGGCAGGATGCTACTCAGGACTAGGGTCATACCTGTCTGGGTCACATGATCCAAGAACTCTTCCATGTCTCTTTTCATGTAGTCCAGGGAGGTACGTCTCAAGTCATTCACTCCAGCATGGACAATGACAGAGTCGTATTTGTACTTGTGGAGTGACTTGAGTGCATGAATTATGTGGCGAATCCTGGCACCCGACAGGCAGCTGACTGTAATTTTCTCCTTGTTCAACGTGGTGAGTGGGACATCAGTGTGCCTGACTATAGAGTCACCTATGACTAAAGTGTTGGGTACATTGTCTTGCCTTAGGGGCTGTTGTTAGGTGGCACACTGGTGTTGTGAGCTATGTGTCACTTTGGTTGTGACTGGTTAATCTTTGTTTATGTTAATAACATTTTGATGTGGTACAACAGTGCCATGAACTCACAGAAACTGACTATGACCCTTTCTCCTCTATGATCACATCTTGGATACAGACATAAAGGTATCCAGTATGAGGTATGTTTGTTCACATTCTGTACATGCACTATTGTATTGTTGCAGCACTGAGAAATGGGAGTGTCACATACTAACACTGTTACTCAAAAGTGTTTATCTAGTGGGAGTGTCACATATTAACACTGTTACTCACTAGTGGGAGTGTCGCATCTTAACAATTTTACTCTCAGGTGTTTATCTGTCTGCTTTTAGAGGTATCACAATCAGGCCCCCTCCCCACTGTGGAACAAGGCAAGCTTGATGCCAGTGCTGCATCAGATCCTGATGATTGTGGCCTAAATCTATCACAGTCTAACATCACAGTGTCACTGTCAGTAACAGTAATTGTATCACCCACATCCAGTGGTTCAGCTCTGTTGCCTATGGAACCCACCCACCTTTCTCCATTGCCCACGGAAAGACAGATCATGTCTAGCATCACTACACAGGAAATACCCTCATCTCTTGCTCACACACCAGAAGTGGACAGTGGTCCTCTCACAATGCATGCAGACTGCAACTGGAAGAGGCAGGCCTGTGACTATCAGTGCCATGGCTCCCACTCACAATCACAATGGACATTACTCAATGGATGTGTAGCATTGTAATCCACTCACAGGTGGATGATACAACTGCCATGACTGAGATAATGGGAACATTGTGTGGCCTGCATAATGACATAAATGAGGGCATGCAACACCTGTTATCAACTGATTGGTATATTGAACAGGCATGTGGGTGTCTCTACTGCCACTATGAGGCCACTTGCCTGCATCCATCAGAGGTGGAGTCCCAAAACTTGGACTGAACCACAAAAGGAGGGAGAGTATCAATATTCGTCAAAGATACCCACACCTCCAGGTTGGTGGCACAGCACGAAGCATCAGAGATTATCCATGTGCAACTAACAGTGGGTAAAACTGCCTTCCAGTTTATAGCCTGCTACAGACCACCCACCCAAACCCAGGAACCTCACTCGGCCTTCCTGAGAACTCTGGAAAATATGAAGGTCTCTCCAAACACCATTATATTGGGCAACTTCAACTACCGAAACATAGACTGGGAGCATTACTCTAGCTCCAACACCCTAGCCCAAAGGTTCCTAGAATTTATAAACTCAAATGCTATGGAAAAACTTGTTACCACTCCCACAAGAGGGGAAAACATACTGGACCTGATCATCACCAACATGGGGGCTCTATGCTCCAGACCAGAAGTGTAACCTCACTGGTAACATCAGACCATAAACTAATCTCACTGGATATTCACATCCTGACCCCACCCCCTGCCCAGAAAACCACAGTGAAAAACTTCTCTAAAGCAAATTTTACACTCCTCAAAACCGAGGTGGAATCCTTCAAAGCCCCCGGGCCTGTGGAAAATACGGCCCAGACCGCAGAATCCTTTATAAACGCATTCTATGAACACATTCAGGAATTCATGGATCATGCAATCCCAAATAAAACCAAGACCCAATCCTCCAAAGGCAGGCGTCCTGGACCCCAGCCTTAAACAAACTATACAATAGAAGGAGGAAGCTACTACATGATAGAGCAAAATCCCAAAAAGGGAAGGCATCTCTGATTAGTATTAGCAAAAAACTACGGGCACTCATAAAATCGTCTAAGGCCAGCTTCGAGAGAAAAATTGCACAGGACACTAAGAATAATCACAAGGCTTTCTTTAGTTATGTTAGGAACCTAGGTGGGAATTCCCAGATATACTCAGAATTAGTCCAAAATGACAAAAAATTCACTGAACCCACAGACATTGCCAGCATCCTAGCTGACAGGTTCAGCGCAAACTTCTCCCCCCACTCCCCACTAAAAGGGCAAATATCTATCCCAGCAGAGTGCCGCCCCCTGACATCTCAGATGCACAGGTAAGAGCCGCCCTCTCCAAAGCAAAAAACACAGCATCAATGGGACCACACGGTGTCCCGGGCTGCGTCCTACATGAACTCCAAGAAGAGCTAAACCCAAACATAAAACTACTGTTCAATCTCAGCCTTACTACAGGATATGTACCCAAAAAGTGGAGTACAGCAACAGTATTCCCTCTCCACAAAGGTGGTGCCTCAACGGATCCTGGAAACTATCGCCCCATACTCCTGACTAGCTTGGTCTACATAGCTATGGAAAGGATCATCATGGACCTCATAAATAAAGATATTGGGGACCTACATACACTGGATCCTACCCAGTTCGGCTTTGTTAAGGGCAGATCCTGCCTCTTAAACCTGGTCGATTTCTTTGAAACAGTCACCAAGGCCATTGACGAGGGGAAGGTGGTCCAGACAGCCTACCTGGACCTCGCAAAAGCCTTCGATACAATACCCCACTCGGGCATTATAGATAAACTCACCAGCTTAAATATAAACCCCTATGTCACTAGATGGGTTGCAAACTGGCTCAAGGACAGAACCCACATGATTAGAATTGCTGGAGCCATGTCAGACTCCAAACCAGTTACAAGTGGCAAACCACAAGGCTCAGTCCTGGGACCTCTCTTGTTCGGTATATATTTCTCGGAGGTACAGGCCAACACGGAAGGACTGTGGTGGACCAAGTTCGCAGATGACTGCAAACTAAGCGCCATAATCGACTTTCCAGCCGACACAAGCATCCTACAAAAGGGCCACATAGAAACAGACAACTGGTGCTAGAGCCATGGCCTCAAGCTAAATGCCAAAAAGTGTATCGTCATCCCCTTTGGCAAAAACAAAGTGCCCACAAATTACTACATAGGTGGTAATCCATTAAGTACGGAAGAAGTAATTAGGGACCTGTGGACTCAAGCTGATAGCAATCTCTCATTTGAAAACCACGTGGCCAAAGTGGTTAGAAAAACATTTTATATAGCCCACCTAATCATGAAGGGATTCACATCTAGATCAGGGGAGGTCATCGTGCCTCTTTAATCATCCCTCATCAGGCCCATAATTGAGTACAATGCCCCTTTTGGGATGTACCTTACCAGACACCTGCAGCAACTGGAAAGACCCCAAAAGTACCTCACCAAGAGGATCAAAGGGCTCAAACAGATGCCATATGCTGCCCGGTTAAAGAAACTCCAGCTCTACTCAGTGGCATACCGCCTGCTCAGAGGCGATCTGTGCCTGACGTATAAATCCATGTCCAACCCGGAATTAATGGACATGCTGCACCTCAGAAAATCCAAATCCCATCGAGCTACGCCGAGACTTGAACCTCAGCACTGAAATAAATAGGACATGCTGGAGGGACAGATTCATAATCCAGAGGCTCCCTTCACTCTGGAATAAAATCCCAGTCCAGGTTAGGCAGAGTCCCTCATTGACTCTCTTCAAGAGGAATCTTGATGAGTGGATGGGAGATCATAGGTTTACCCTGGGTATCACTTCTGTGTCACTGTTAGACAGAGGCACAGTATACTAACCTCGAAAAAGGGCATAGCAAAATTCATTTAAAATGGGTGGCGAAATCAAACATACTCTGGCTAGGCTTATAAATGCCCTAGGGCAGATAGCCTAGTATGAACCTATGAACCTATGAACCTACTGCCACCACTCATCTGCCTCCACTGTGAGTGTGTGCATCCCACAGTGTAGATCGGTCAATGTTGCTTGCTGCTACCCCCACCAAGCTACTTAACTGTGGTAAGCCTGCTGCATTATGGCATGACTGCCTGCAGAATCCTAGCCTATGATGTGGTCATACACATGGCACTGGGTCAATGTAATTTGATTGAATCCCAAATGGTTGAACTCATTTGAATTAAAATTAATTAAATAGAAAAGTGTAGAAGGCTATAGAAGGTATGTGATGGTTTCATTTCTTAACATAGGTGTTATTAGAGAAGTCAGTGTAGCAATGGTCAGTGTCATTTTTACCCCCAGATCTGTAGATGTTTCTGTTTGCACTCCAGCACTGATTCACTGTGTGTGTTTTTTCTTTCATCTGTTGTTGTGGGACCATGGAGTTAGTATATAAAATTAAGGGGGTGGGGCAAAGTCACCCACATGGATGATGCAGGAGGGGGGGGGTTCCCCCTGCAAAAAAAATTTTATGGTGTATTTGTTGTGGAAAAGGATTTCTATCAAATTAGTTGCAGTCATGTAGTTCACCTTTATTCTTCCCAGCAGGCACTGATGCCTCTGTCAATCCTCAGTGAGGATGTGCTCATTGCTGGGGACATTCACAATCTGCATCATATTCACCTGAGGTCAACAACACCTGCCACAGCCACATACTCATGGTGCACAACATCTGTGTGAGCTATATCCTCTGGAACACACACTAAAGAAGTATCCAACATATCTGGATACTTACTTCCCTCAGGAAGCACCATCCCTTCCCTGAACAATATACTCAATTCTTCCAATCACCAGTCATGTCAACTCAATCACTTCCATGTCCTTATTTCCCCCTTCCCACCCTTATGATTGTTGCTGATCCCTGTCACTGTTCCCCTCCACACTGGTGCAAATGCTGACAACTGTGCCCTGTCCTTCCTACTGTGCTACATGGGTAGACAAGTTTTGACATACAGCATGGCCTTTCACCTCACAGTACAGCATAACATAGGTGTAGTTTTGCATACATGAGTTTTAATCTTTGTTGTGCCTATTGTGCCCCATAATTCTGGATCAGATGATGCCCATCTGTCAATGCCATAGTGTATTGTACCCACCTTTGCCTCCCATGGTCTTTCTCTGTGTCTGATTTTCTCAATGGCTTCTCAACCAGCTTCTCCACCTCCAACGCTGGCTGTGGTCTGTCTGGCACTCCAATAGCAATCCCCTGTTCTAGATGTCTACATGCCACCATGTTGTGCAGAGTTGCACAGACAGCATATATGTTGCATCAGCTCTCCAGAGCATACTGCAGAATGCCACCCAAGCAATTTAGACAGTGAAAAAGGGCCTTCAGCAATATGAACACATGCTCAACAATGTTGAGGGTTTGTTACAGTAAGGAATTGTATGTCATCTCAGCCATGCTGCATATATTGGATATTGGAGTTGTAAGCCATGGCTCCAGGGCATATCTGGAATTATCAGTAAGAAGCCCTTGTGAGAAGTCATCCTGCAGGAATTGCTTGCATAGGCCTGACATATGCCAGATGTGAAAATCTTGGGAACCGAGTGGATGGCACACAGACACAATGTATATAATACCCTATGCATTGCACAACACCTGGCAGCTGATGGAGTAGAAATAATTCTAGTTGACATTTCTGTGTCCATGTGAATCAGAAAGAGGCTTTATGGTGATGTGGGAGCAGTCAATAGTCTCTTGTACCTCAGGGAAATAGGCCATTTTATAGAATGCCTTTACAGTGGTGTTTCTCTCTTCTACATTCTGTGGGAACCATGGTGTAGTATTCATGAGACACATCTGTGATATGTCCAATGTATCCCCTGATGGCCACTGAAAGAGTCACATAACAAGGATACTCAATACTTCAGATACTTTACTGTCCACAGGAAACAGTATTCCATGCATTCCACAGGATTCCATGTGAGGATGTCACGTGTATAAAAGCTCCTGTATGGTGCCTCTGTTCACATGATACTTTATGACTATGTCCGTGTTGTGGAGGTGATGGTATATCAGGCATGGTCAAATTCATCTGTGATATCATAGACACTGGCAATGCAAACAAACCTTAAGATACACTGCACAGCTAATACAGATACTAGTCTTAGCATCTTAGGTGTGGTCTTTGTCTCTGTTCACCAAGAAATGATAGTGTACAAATCTGCTGCCCAATGAGACTGGTCACAGAATTTTTATACTTTTGATTAGTCCTGTCATGTAGTTTACTCTCATTTGTGTTCATACGTGGTCTCATTACTATAATGGTGCTTTTTTTCCTACCATTTTGTGGTCATTTGTATATGATGATGACTGCAATATTTTGCCTTGTTGTGCAATGGTTCTACTTGTATTTCTGAACTGGGCCCACCCTGCAGATTTCTGCTTACTGCACAATTCCACCTAATACATTGCACTATTTGTTTCTGAATCCCAGCCATAAAGTTTTAGAAAGGAGCTATCTTTTGGCTTTGGTTTATGGACAATTTAATGAAATAAGCGGAGCAAAAGGAACGGTGACAATGTGCCCTGTCTGAAATTTATGTATGGAAATGTCTGAAATCCCTTTATGAGAAACAGTAGTTAGCAAGAGGGAATAGTGTGCGTGCTAAATAAATACGTGTCGCTGAGTACAGAGGTGAAAGCTGTAATCAAATGGAATTATAATGTTACAGAAAGTGATCAGAATATTTCAAACAGAGCAGTTAGAAAACCTTTCTTTTCCTATAAATGAGGGTACTAGAATTTAAAGAAACTGTTGAATGTGAAAAAAAGGTTGCAGAAACCATCACAGCCCCAAAACATATGTTCAGGTGCAACAAGTGCAGCACATTTAATACATAAATAATACAAATATTTTTGTACATCCTGAGACTAGGAACCTGTATTTTATTAACAATAGGGCTGACTGAAATAGTACATGTTATTCATATAGGTTCATAGGTTCATAGGTAGGTAATAGGCTATCTGCCCGAGGGCATTTATAAGCCTAGCCAGAGAGTGTCGGCTTTCGCCGCCCCACTGATTAATTAACTGATCCTCTGTCAAGCAGAGCCAATGAAGTGATCCCAGAGGTGTATTTTCTGTTACCCATCCACTCGTCAAGGTTTCTCTTGAAGAGTGTTAGTGAGGGGCTCTGCCTAATGTAGTTTGGAATTTTGTTCCAAAGCATGGGGTGTCTCTGTGACAGGAATCTATCCCTCCAGCATGTTCTATTTATTGTTGTGGTGAGGTTTAGATCACTAGAGCGCATGGTTTGCAGTGACTTGGATTTCTTTAGGTGGAGCATGTCCATCAATTCTGAGTTGGACATGGCTTTGTAAGTCAGGCAGAGATCACCTCTGAGTAAGTGATATGCCACTGAGTACAGCCGGAGTTTTTTCAGTCGGGCTGCATAGGACATATGTTTGAGGCCAGTAATCCTCTTGGTGAGGTACTTTTGTGGTCTCTCCAGCTGTTGAAAGTGTCTTGTGAGGTACATCCCAAATGAGGCATTGTACTCTATGATGGGTCTGATGAGAGACGAGTAGAGGGGCACTATAACCGCTTTATTTCTTTAGATGGGCCGCATAGAAGGATTTCCTAACTACTTTGGCAATATGATTGTCAAAGGAGAGATTGCTATCTACCTGGGTCCCCAGATCTCTTATTACCTCTTCTGTATTAAGGGGGCTGCCACCTATGTGGTAATTTGTAGGTGTTTTGTTTTTCCCAAACAGAATGACTATGCATTTTTTGGCATTTAGCTTGAGGCCATGACTCAGTAAGGCCCTTTAGGAGGATGTCCGTGTCAGCCGGAGAGTCAATTATGGCTCCCAGTTTGCAGTCATCGGTGAACTTGGTTAGCTATAGTTCTCCTGTGTTTGCCTGTACTTCTGAGAAGTACATGCCAAACAGTAGGGGTCCCAGGACCGAGCCTTGCGGGACACCACTTGTGATTGGTTTAGAGTCGGATCTGGAGCCCGCTATTCTTACCGTGTGAGTTCTGTCTGTAAACCAGTTGGCAACCCATCTCGTGACGTAGGGGTTTATGTTCAGGCTGGTGAGTTTTTCTGTAATACCCGAGTGGGGAATGGTGTTGAAAGCCTTGGCAAGGTCAAGGTAGGCTGTGTGAACAACCTTTCCCTCGTCTATGGCCTTGGTGACTGTCTCGAAGAAGTCAAATAGGTTTAGTAGGCATGATCTGCCCTTAACAAAGCTGAACTGGGTCGGAAAAATTGCAGGTTCCCAATGTCTTTGTTAATGAGTTCCATGATGATGCGCTCCATAGCCTTGCAGACCAGGCTAGTCAGGCTTATGGGGCGATAGTTACCAGGGTCAGTTGGGGCCCCTCCTTCGTGGAGTGGAATAACTGTTGCTGTGCACCATTCTATGGGCACATAGCCTGTGGAGAGGCTGAGGTTGAACAGCATGTTTAGGTGGGGGGTTAGTTCATTCTGTAGTTCATGCAAGACGCAGCCTGGGACACCATCTGGCTCCATTAACGCTGTGTTTTTGGCTTTTGAAAGGGCTATTTTCACCTGTGCATCTGTGATTTCCGGGACACTACACTTTTCCCGTATTGTTGTGGGCCCTTTTGAGGGTAAGAGGGGGGTGAAGTTTGCACTGAATTTATCTGCCAGGATGTTGGCAATATCAGTAGGTTTAGTATATTTTGTGCTATTTTGCACTAGTTCAGTGCAATCTCTATGAGTTGCCACTTAGATTCTTGACATAGCTAAAAAAGGCTTTGTGGTTATCTTTCAAATCCTTGGCTATTTTTCTTTCGAAGTTAGCCTTGGATGATTTTATGAGGGACCTTAGATTCTTACTGATACTGATCAAGGATGTCTTTCCTTCTTGGGATTTGCTTTTTTTCTGAACTGGTTTCCTCCTTCTATTGTATAGCCTGTTTATGGCAGGAGTCCTTGGACATGGATGATCTCCATGTTGCACCACTAACCTGGAGGTTTACTTCTCTTAGAGGAGTGAGTCTTGGTTTTGCTAGGGATGGCATGATGCATGCATCCTTGTAGGTGCTCATAGAGTGCATTTGTAAAGGTTTCTGCATCTTGGGCAGTGTTATCTTTTAGCGTGGGGGCTGTGAAACTTACCGCCTCTGTCTTAAGTAAGGTGAAGTTTGCTTTAGAAAAGTTTTTTTACTGTGGTTTCCTTAGTTGGGGATGGTGGTGGGGTGTGGACATCCAGAGTGATTAGTTTATGGTCTGATCTAACCAGTGACAGATTGACCTCCAGTGTGGAACACCTGCCGCCCATGTTTGTGATGACCAGGTCCAATATGTTTTCACCTCTGGTAGGGGAGTTTATCACCTGATCCAGAGCGTTTGAGTTGATGAATTTCAGGAAGCGCTGGGCTTGGGAGTTTGTACTCGAGTAGTTTTCCCAGTTAATGGTAGGGTAATTGAAATCACCCAATATCAGAGTGTTCGGTAGGACCTTCATGTTTTCCAGTGTCTCCAGAAAGGTGGATTGGTGGTCCTGAGTCATGGAGGGTGATCTGTAGCAGGCCACAATTTGCATTGCAGATTTGCCCAATGTTAGTTGGACATGGATGATCTCCATGCTGCGCCACTAACCTGGAGGTGTAGGTATCCTTAATGAATATGGATACACCCCCTCCTTTTGTGTTTCGGTCCGTGTTCTGTGGCCAAAACATGTGGTACGAGTTGTAGCCCAGTAGTGTTGGGGTGCTCTCTGGAGCCTTGAACCAGGTTCCAGTTACTACACAGATGTTGATGTTCTCCATACTGAGGAGTGCTTCGAGCGTGTGCATTTTGAACCCTCAGTTTTTTTGTTAATTGTGCTGTTTATGGAGGTGGGTTTGACTTTTGAGCCTTGCCTAAAAAAGGCACTATGGGGGCAGCAAGAGCCTTGGCCAGTATCCAAAAGCCTAGGAGTGACAAGTGCAAGCCATCTCTTGCAAAGCAACACGGCTTATCGAGCATGTCGTCCCAGGCAGACAGACACTAGATCCGCTTTGAATGACACCAGAATCTTAGCCAATTGTTGAAATTGATTATTTTTTCTTTATACTGAGGTATCATTCTTGGTGAAGGCAGGATGCTACTTAGGCTCAGTGTCATACCAGCCTGGGCTACATGATCAGAGAGCTCTACCATGTCTCTTTTCATGTAGTCCAGGGGGGTACGTCTCAGGTCATTCACACCAACATGAACAATGAGAGAGTCATATTTGTACTTGTTATGGAGTGATCTGAGTGCTTGTGTTATGTGGCGGATTCTGGCTCCTGACAGGCAGCTAACAGTAACCTTCTGCTTGTCCAGCCTAGTGAGTGGGATGTCAGTGTGCCTGACTATAGAGTCACCTATTACTAGTGTGTTAGGTATGTTATTTCGCCTTAAAGGCTGTGATTGTGCGGCACACTGATTTTGTGTTTTATGTGTTGTCTGATTTGTGACGGGAGGTGGAGGTTGTTTGGGTGTCTGCTTTGGAGGTCTCTGATGCTTTTGCAGGTTTTTATTTAGAGCATCCGAGTATGATTTTGTGTATTTATGTGTATTTTTTGCCAGTGCTGGTTTAGTAGGTCTATGTGTGGCTGGAGGTGTGGTGCAAGTGTTAACCTTCTCCTCTTTACTGTCTGTTCCAGTCTTGGGTGGAGACAGCTTAGCCTCCAGTTTGGCTGTATAATTGCATCTCTCGTATATGTTAGCATTTTGTGGTAGGAGGAGAGGGTTGTCTGTGTACATGAGGCAGTTGTAACATTGCCTCAGGATACACAGATTCACCAGCTGGACTGGAGAGTACACCAGAAATTGCCCTTTGGTCATCCCTACTATTTAGTCATGACCAAAGGGCAATTTCAGGTGTACTCTCCAGCTGGACTGGAGAGTACACCTGAAATTGCCCTTTGGTCATGCCTGAATAGTAGGGTGAGCTGCTTAGTTGCTTGGTTGGTGAGGGGTGAATAAAGAGCCTTGCCCTGCTGGGCAATCAAATGTCAGGGTATATTAGTGCTTGCTATTAGGTCTGAGCAAATGCTGAGCTGTAGGGTGCTTTTTGAGTGCTTAGGTTGGGAGTTAGACTAGTTTCAAGGGAAAAACTGAAGAGACGACTTAGTGGAGCCAGGAATAATTTAACCTTAGCTAACTGGCACTGCCCGGCGCACAAAACTGTGCAAACGCGGTTTTTATAGCAGGGAAATGAAAGAGATAGAAATTAGCCCAAAATGGCCAATAAACTACTAACTTCTGGGCTGGAACCACTCCTCCAGGGACAGATAGGCTGCTCAAATCAACCCTCTCTCACAGGTGAACAGAGAAACTTCCTTCTATCCAAGTAAGGTATGGGCAACTCAGAAACTTGTAACACAGCCCTGAATTCAGCAGTAGCCTGAAAACTGGACTATACTAGCTTAGAAAGGCGGGAAACAAGGAATTTTTTTTGTTTGTTTTTTTGAAAAGATAAGGCAAAAACAGTAAAAAATAAACTTAAAGCAGCTTTAAATGACTACAAACGATCGGAAAAGACTATCGCACTTTAGTGTGAAGCCTACAACAGTTAAACAAATTAAAAGTGCAGGCAGTCAAATAAGTGCAATATGTGAAAAAAACAAGCTTTTGAATCACAATAAATGCTGGAAAATCTGCGTTTAGGTGGAAAACAGTTAAGTACCGCAAGAAAGTACAGAAAACTGATACTTAATCACTCCAAAGTCTCTCTTCTAAGTTAGAAGGCTTGTATCAGTTTAAGGCTTTCTAGTGCTTCCCAGTAGGTTAGTTACAGGAAAGATGGGAAACAAGCACAGATGTGGTCTTTTAAACTAGAAAGTTGAAAGAGATGGACAAACTGTCCAAATGGTCAATAAACTACAATTTCTGGGCCAAGAACCACTCCTCTTGTGGTAGACAGGCTACCTAGTGCTTACCACTCCCACTGATAAGCTTGAAGGCTTTCCTCCAACACAGAAAGGCTTGCGGGGCTCAGAAGCTTACCAACAGTCCTGGATACAGCAACTCTGTATCTGGACTAGGCTAGTTACAGGAAAGGTGGGAAACAAGCGCAAGTGCGGCTTTTAAACCACAAAGTTGAAAGAGATAAAAAAAAAAACTGCGCAAAGGGCCAATAGCTACACTTTTTGGGCCAGGAACCACTCCTCTTGCGGTAGATAGGCTACCTAATGCTTATCACTCCCACTGATAAGGTAGAAGGCTTCCCTCCAACACGGAAAGGCTTGGGGGCTCAGAAGCTTACAAAGAGTCCTGGACACAGCAAATCTGTATCTGGACTAGACTAGTTACAGGAAAGGCAGGAAACAAGCTTAGAATTTTTTTTTTTTTTTTTTACAGAAAAGCAGCTAAAACAGCAGTAAATACAATTCAAATTGCAGTGCAGGCTAGCACACTTGAGTGTGTAGCAATATTACGGCAAATAATGGAGCGTATCATCATAGAACTTATAAACAATGACATTGGTAATCTCCAAACTCTGGACCCTACCCAGTTCGGGTTTGTAAAAGGCAGATCATGTCTCCTAAACTTGATAGACTTCTTTGAAGCAGTCACCAAAGCTGTAGATGAGGGTAAGGTGGTACACACAGCCTATCTAGATCTCGCCAAGGCTTTCGACACCATCCCCCACTCTGGAATTATAGACAAACTCACTAAACTAGGTATAAATCCCTATGTCACAAGATAGGTTGCCAACTGGCTCACTGACCAAACCCACACTGTGAAAGTAGCAGACTCTAAATCCAACTTCAGAGCAGTGACAAGTGGAGTACCACAGGGTTCAGTCCTAGGTCCTCTCCTGTTTGGTATCTACTTCTCTGAAGTACAGGCTAACACAGAAGGTCTTTGGCTAACAAAGTTTGCAGATGACTGCAAACTAGGAGCCATAATCAAATCTCCTAACGATGTGGACATCCTACAAAAGGGCCTCACTGAGACAGATGCCTGGTGTCAAAGCCATGGCCTCAAGCTCAATGCCAATAAGTGCATTGTCATCCCTTTTGGTAAAAACTCTGTACCCATGAACTACCACATAGGCGGCAGTTTACTTAACACAGAAAGTGTGATAAGAGACCTTGGGAAACAAGTGGACAGTAGTCTCTCCTTTGATAATCACATCACCACAGTAGTCAGGAAATCCTTCTACGTGGCACACCTCATCACAAAACGTTTCTCATCCAGGAAAAAAGAGGTCATTGTTCCCCTCTACTCATCACTCATTAGACCCATTATAGAGTACAAT
This sequence comes from Protopterus annectens, assembly GCF_019279795.1. NCBI lineage: Eukaryota > Metazoa > Chordata > Ceratodontiformes > Protopteridae > Protopterus > Protopterus annectens. The sequence goes on from NC_056725.1 coordinate 510,354,311, forward strand.
GCCCCTTTTGGTATGTACCTCAACAAGACATCTACAACAACTGGGAAGGCCACAGAAATACCTCACAAAGAGGATTACTGGCCTCAAACAGATGCCCTATGCAGACCGTCTCAAAAAACTCCAGCTTTACTCTGTCACATATCGCCTACTCAGAGACGATCTCTGCCTAACATACAAAGCTTTGTCAAACCTAGAGCTGTTGGACATGCTCCACGTGAAGAAATCCCAATCCCTCCGAGCTACACGCTCTAGGGACCTAAACCTTGTCACCACAATAAGCAGAACATGCTGGAGGGATAGATTCCTGTCTCAGAGACTTCCCATACTCTGGAACAAACTACCTATCTATATCAAACAAAGCTCCTCATTAGCACTCTTCAAGAAAAATCTTGATGATTGGATGGGAGATAGGAAATTCACCCCGGGGATCACTTCTGTGGCTCTGCTTGACAGGGGCACAGGAAAATAATTTTCTTGGGTGGAAAAGCCAGGGTACGGTTTGGCTAGGCATATATAGGCCCTAGGTCCAATAGCCTAGTACCTACCTATGAACCTATGAAATACAGTTTAATTAAATGCAATTACATTAACAAATGGCTAATAAACAAGTGCAGAAGTCAGTAAATTATATGTGTTAAAATTGTACAACATGTTTTACGGTGGGAAGATAGACTGCAGTTTACACTGCTGAGTTCTGGAACACATAAAAGAAAACTTCACCTTAGAACTAAAACAATCTGTTTTTTAACTCTGTTTTCTGAACTATTTTAAAACCTCAAAATAACTCTAAATGCTTGTTTTATAATTGTAATATGTTTTTCCACAAAGTGTTTGTCCATGGGGCTTGACATATTGTGATCTTGTTTTTCTTCAACCGTTTCTCTTTCCCATAATCCATTTCATGTCAGCTTTATATGAATCATGCTAGACATAATGATGTAGTGGTGTATTCCCATCCCATTGACATATAATGGGATTAGTGTTAGTCACTGTCTTCATACATAACTTCTGTAAAAAGAGTGCTTATTTTCTTTCTGGAATAACCATCATTGATGTGAGCCTGTTTTGCAATATACTAAGGAGTCATAGTGCTGCAGCCAAAAAAAAAAACAGCTAAATTGCAGTACTTTTTTCAAAGTATCCTTTTGTAGTCCAGGATAAATTGACAGACCTCTCACCTCTGAGGTGTTAAAACTGTCACTGCACTGAGATGTCTTTGTAGTATCATTTGTAACTGACAGCTGCTACTGGAAAGGAAGGGACCTGAAAGTAATTCTGCTCCCCAGTGCCTTCAGTGCAAATGTTTTAAAACTAATGTCATGTTTTTTTTCCCTTTACTACGTAAGTCTGCAACAAAATATGACCAACCTTGTATTGTTTAAATCTGGATAACTGTTTTTTCTGAGACATAGATGTCTTGTGGTAATTTGTTTTCTATTTGTTCATGCTATTCTGCTCATCCAGTAATTTGCTAAATTACAGCAAAATCAGTTTTCTACAAACCTGACTCCTTTAATAATGACACAGTAAAGGGAAGGGACTGGCAAGCAATTCTATCCCCAATCCCTGCAGTGGGAAGAATTGTTGTTTATTTATTTATTCAGTTAGTTAGTTAGTTTTGGGGGGATGAATATTGTAGGAAATCCTTTATCAGTTGCATTTGTTTTATAACTAATGTGGTATTCCTTTTCTCCTTTTTGTGCTATTCTATAATTTTGCAGCAAAATATTACCTACTTTATATTCCTTAACTTTGGATAACTATTTTTTTCTGAGACATGGATGTCTTCTGTCATTATATGCTTTTTCTCTTTTAATGTTGTTCTGCAACCCTATTGGCTAGGTGCACTGATGCTGTTTCTGTTCCTCTGCAGTAAAGACAATGGAAAACAGTTTCACACACCCTGACATTTTATAACAGTTGCTAACATCAGCAGGACTAATTGCCCCTATAAGATTGTCAGCAGTATGCCATACCTCTCAACTGTCCAGATATTTGCAACATGTTCAGATTTTTGCCTTATTTTTTGTATAGTTACTCATAAAATTTGAAGTCACCAAATAATTACATTCATTTGAGTTTCAGACTCCATATCCTTCAGAAAAATACATGTTAACACAAATCCTGCTATTCCAGTAACTTTCTAAGTTTAGGAGAGCAATGTTTAAAATCTTTCCCTATTTTTCGACCTTTGTCCCCCCCCCCATTATTTTTGGCTTTGTCCAGACTTCTTGCACTAAAAGGTTGAAAGGTATGCCTGACAGGGTGAACTACAGATTTCTGTCTGTCTGGTATGTCATGCAGGTGGAGACAGATTCCTCTGCAAACTATGTGAGGTTTAGCTTAAAAAATGGGACAGCTTTCCCTTCCTTTGATTCCAAGGCAAGGAAATTAATGTTTTATAAAGTACAGGCAGGTTTCTGGTACCTACCAATATTAAAACCTTATTGTATGGAGAAAAGCAACCTAAGAGTTTAATTAAACTATAGGAAAATGTGGAGTTTTCCTTTAAATGCTGACACAAATGTAATCTTAACGAAAGTGTTAGAAAAACAAAGTTTAGAATATAAAGGTGGAATGTATTTTACATTCCAAATGTTGTGAAAATTTACTAGGCAAAAATGAAGTGGAGATTTTAGAAACTTAAGTAAAATAAATGCAAATGACCATTGGAATTTAAATGCAAAGAAGAGACAGAGCTAAATGTAAATGACGGTTATGGTTAGATGCAAATAAAGAGATGGGGCTGAATGATAAAATGTGCACAAAGACATCTTTAAATTTGAGAAAGAAAAACATGTTACAAACACCATTCCTTTCAGGTCACATTGTCAGTGCATGCCAAAAGTTCTTGGAAATGTTTGCTTTTTCTTATACAATTTTAGTTAATTGAATGAATGAGTTATTGCCATATGATTACTAATGCTAGTTGAACCAGAGTTTAAACTGTGAATGAAGTGAGCTTTACTATCTGAACAAGAACATGGAAATCAAAGTCTAAACCAACTGTACTAGAAATAGTAAATATACTCTTCTTCTTCTTTCGGCTTTTTCCCGGTTAGGGGTCGCTACAGCGGATCACCGCCCGCTCATGATTGGCAGTGGAGTTTTACAGTGTCGAGTTGCCAGCCCGGCGCCCAACCTTCCACAGAAGGCACATACATGCACACACACTCACACCTAGGGCCAATTTAGTGTGTCCAATCCACCTACAGCATGACTAACAGACATAAAACAACTGGAAATGGAATCTTTAGAAAAGGGTAGGAGCAAATTACATAGAAAAAAATGGCAATTATGGGAACAATACATGCAGATGAGGAATGAGGTTTAAAAGAAGGCAGGATTTGAAAAAAAAAGAACATAGTGGTTCAAAATGTTACATTGCTCATATACTGTTACTTATTAAAGTTCATTTCAAAGCAAGTCTGTAGCATGGGTGCTCTTTAACTCCATTTTTAATGATTTAACTAAATTTATCTCCATGTTTAAGTGCTGGTAAGTCCTCTACTTTAAATACTGAGACTGTGTCTAAGGGGTAGCCAATAAAAGTATCGCAGGCCTTGGAGCCAGGTTGTACATATTGTGGTGTTTTATTTTTTTAGTCCTGCCTTTTTGATCTTTCATAATGGAACTTTGCAGAATTTAAAGAAAGTGGTAAATCTGAATAATTGGTCGACTAACCTGACATTTAAAGAGCTGACTGAATTGCCAGAGGAGCATATTTGCTGGCAGAACAGGTTTGCTAGATATCAACTGCCTTTTTTAGAGTCCGTAATATACTCTTCATTAAATGTAAGAGAGGTTTTTCATTCTGCTTGGCCCTAATTGTAAAAGTGATAACTTCAGCTGAGAATCTCTTTCAGGTGAATCAGCAAAGCTTGTTCTGTTTGTGTACTATGCCTTAGCTTTGTTTCTGCACCGTTTGCAGTGGTTCCTGACAATATGGAACTGCTCATAATCCAGGAGAACTGGTAGTTCCCTTTTAAGTCCTTCAAGCTTCTTTTCTGCTGATGGAAACTGTGTGAATCATTGAGCCAGGTGACCTAAGAGTGGGTGATCCTTTTACTCGTCTGAGTTTAATGGGATACAGCTGGTTCTGAAAATGTAAAGAAATGTTCAGAAAATATTCTAAGGTTACATTACCATCCTTTAGTGCTGCATTTAAGTGTTGCACAGCCAATAGCAGCCAGTAAATTGCACAGTATGTTGAGCAATGAAAGCTCTGTGCCTTACTGTTTTTTAGCAGAGAAGACTCTGCACTGGTCACTGTGGAGTACAATGTAGACAGCAGCTGGAGAACACTTTCCAGGGCTGTTATAACAGAGCCAAAGCTAGTGTGCTGCCATTTATTGGATGAGGTCTAATGTATCTAATACATCAGTGGATAATAAATCTCCTAGAGATAGGTGGGCTGTGCTGGAGGGATTCGTCACAATGGAGGTTACATTAACCCATTACAAGGCATTCTGTAAATGAGGGAGGGACATAATAGTGGTAATAAGCATGTTGGTGGCAAGTGCAGGAGTTGAGGAGACTGAATTAGTACAACCCTTAGACTCTTGCTGCTAAAGCACTCATAAATAAGATGGATAGGTCATCATTGCGCAGGGTTATGAGAACATGTTATTCTCGCATTGTGATGTGTGTTTAACTTTAGGAAGTAACCCACCACTTGTTCTCCTACCTGGACTTTGAGATAGAAATGGCTTCTAACTATGTGGAATGGCTTGGTTACTTTTGTCATATAAGTTGTATCTATTCTTAACTAATATTTGAACATTAGATCTCATTTGATATAATTGTTTAAACTGTAGACGTGTTTGTATTATTTTTGAGGATTGTAAAATGATTGTATTTAAAATGTTTTTATAATACTTTGGAGCTTTTCTCCCCAGGCCTCTGCTGAAAATTGGTACCTACCCAGTTGGACTTTCCTGGTAACCAAATGTCAATAAATACATACATATACAAATAAATAAATACATAAATGATGGCTTGGTTACTTCTGATAGGAGAATTTCTGAGGGTTCCTGTATAAGTTAACCTTGGAGAATACAGGCTCCATTGCATGGATGTGCACTGCAGATTAGATTTTATACTAAAAAGACTAAAGATATACACAAGGACAGCCAGCTTTTTGTAGCCATTGCAAAAACCAGGTTAAGCCAATAATTTTCCAGACTTTCTTCTGCTGTATTAAGTATGGGATGTATCTTAGGTTCATAGGTTCATACTAGGCTATCTGCCCTAGGGCATTTATAAGCCTAGCCAGAGTGTGTCTGGCTTTCGCCACCCATTTTAAATGAATTTTGCTATGCCCTTTTTCTAGGTTAGTATACTGTGCCTCTGTCTAACAGTGACACAGAAGTGATACCCGGGGTAAACCTACTATCTCCCATCCACTCATCAAGATTCCTCTTGAAGAGAGTCAATGAGGGACTCTGCCTAACCTGGACTGGGATTTTATTCCAGAGTGAAGGGATCCTCTGGGTTATGAATCTGTCCCTCCAGCATGTCCTATTTATTTCAGTGCTGAGGTTCAAGTCTCTCGAGCACGTAGCTCGATGGGATTTGGATTTTCTGAGGTGCAGCATGTCCATTAATTCCGGGTTGGACATGGCTTTATATGTCAGGCACAGATCGCCTCTGAGCAGGCAGTATGCCACTGAGTAGAGCTGGAGTTTCTTTAACTGGGCAGCATATGGCATCTGTTTGAGCCCTTTGATCCTCTTGGTGAGGTACTTTTGGGGTCTTTCCAGTTGCTGCAGGTGTCTGGTAAGGTACATTCCAAAAGGGGCATTGTACTCAATTATGGGCCTGATGAGGGATGAGTAAAGAGGCACGATGACCTCCCCTGATCTAGATGTGAATCCCTTCATGATTAGGTGGGCTATATAAAATGTTTTTCTAACCACTTTGGCCACGTGGTTGTCAAATGAGAGATTGCTATCAACTTGGGTCCCCAGGTCCCTAATTACTTCTTCAGTACTTAATGGGTTACCACCTATATGGTAATTTGTGGGCACTTTGTTTTTGCCAAAGGGGATGACTATACACTTTTTGGTCTTTAGCTTGAGGCCATGGCTCTGGCACCAGTTGTCTGTTTCTATGAGGCCCTTTTGTAGGATGCTTGTGTCGGCTGGAGAGTCGATTATGGTGCCCAGTTTGCAGTCATCTGCGAACTTGGTCAGCCACAGTCCTTTTGTGTTGGCCTGTACCTCCGAGAAATATATACCGAACAAGAGAGGTCCCAGGACTGAGCCTTGTGGGATGCCACTTGTAACTGGTTTGGAGTCTGACATGGCTCCAGCAATTCTAACCATGTGGGTTCTGTCCTTGAGCCAGTTTGCAACCCATCTAGTGACATAGGGGTTTATATTTAAGCTGGTGAGCTTATCTATAATGCCTGAGTGGGGTATTGTATCGAAGGCTTTTGCAAGGTCCAGGTAGGCTGTGTGGACCACTTTCCTCTTCATGCAAAACCTAAGGCAAGTTACATTGTAGTGGCAGCAACATGTAAAGTCTTCTTTGGGTGATATCTGTGTGACAACTACTTGGCCTTCCCTCAATTCATTCACAAGACACTATAAGCTGAATGTCATATCCAGGTCCAGGTCTTCCTTTGGGGTCATTGTTTCCCACTATTTTTCAGATAATGTTCATATACAGATTTCCATCTGGGAAAACTTGTTAATGACTCTACAATGAAAGTAATGGAGGATGACTGCCTCTTATCAGATACAAATGTTCTATACTTACCCTAATGATACTTCTGCAACAGGCAGTTTTCTCATCCATCTAGTCCCTGTCTGTTCTCTGCCTTTAGCACAGCTGATCTAGAGTGTCCCTACCTTGTCTCCTACTGCAAATTGTTTTCTACTTCCTAGTCCTTCTGCAGAACATCTGGAGAGAGGAGGCAACTGTGGAGTATGATAGAAACAGGAGAAGGTTCTCAGCAACCTAGCAAAGCTTTTATCTTCCAGAGAGTCCTAACTCCTGTGGCATTAGTCTTGATTGTTACAGAAGATGCACCTGCGCTTTACAAAGCTATCATTATTGTCAGTACAGAATGCAACAAATAAGGGGAATGGATCACCTAACTATCCTGATGGAGTTAAACAGTGATGTCTCACAAAGGTATGCATTAGGAGCATTTTCTGACTGTTCTTCTCACAGATAAGCTCTCAAAGGGGCTTTACTCAAGCTGAGTTGAGACAATCTTGTTCTGCAACTTGCAATTATGACAAAGTATTTTAAAAACATTACAGGGAAGCAATATATAACATTTTTCTGTTGTTAATGATTAAAAATAAAACATGGCTTCTTAAGCTGTCAGAAGTGCTTTATGCAAGACAAGCTGAGACTGTCATTGTAAGAGCGTTTTAGAATGATAGCAATAAATAGTCAGCATTTTGCTTCTGATTAAAAAGTGCTCAAATCACTATCACTCTATTTGGTATTGTACAGATTGCTCAGTGGTGATCTGTACCTCACCTACAAGGCAATCTCAGACCCTGTCCTATTAGAGATGCTCCATATCCCTAAGTCTAACTCCTCATGCGTTATCCAATGGAATGGCTTAAATCTAATATGTGACATTAACAAAACCAGCTGGAGAGACAGGTTTGTCTCCCAGAGGCTGCCCTCTCTCTGGAATAGACTCCCCATGCACGTCAAACAAAGTACGTCACTGACCCTGTTCAAGCGCAACCTTGATGAGTGAATGGGAAAACCACAAATTTGTCCCAAGGGTTCCACCTGTGTCCCTCACTGACAGGGGCAACAGGTGCTCATTGAGGTTTCTTTTTTGGGATAAACTCTTGGCTAGGCTTGTAAGGGTCCCAGGGCCATTAGAGTAGTAATATCCTATGATTCTGTGTAGTGCTTTCATAAGCTGTCAGAAGTGCTTTACAAGATACATGAAGATGAAACATAATTAGTAATAATAATGATGAAGTATATTTACATCTAACATCTTTATGTTTGTCCATGATCATAAATAAATGCAGAGTAAAGAACTTTGGTTAATCAGGTATGCTCAGTTACTGCAGCTAGCCCCCTTCACCCCCACCCCACAGATACCATCCTTTTATTTGTGCATGACAGTCTTAAAAACCCATTGTAAATCTGCCTTCATTTCTAACAGTAGTTTCCAGGTACCACAGTCAGGAGAATAATATTTTCTGAGATCAGTTTAAGCCTTTGATCATCCAGTTTTCAGCCACATATCTCCTGTGGTAAGAAAGACTATAACAAGCAGCAAAATGAAGAAGAGAAATGCATTTCCATTCCAAGTGACAGATTGTACTCAATTATAGTTAAACTCTTGACTTACAGTCAAAAATATTCTGAAAGCTTCCTGTTTGACTGTCCATATGTTTCAAGGGGGCAAGACTAGTTTTGGCAATGACTTTTCCAACTGTTCACTAGAAAACAGCAAAAAGTGCAAGATGCTTATCCTGCAACTTAAAATATCTCTATAATAAGTTCTGTCAGCAATCGTTTGGCCTTGTAAGTTTAAACTCCAAAAGAGACCACAACTTTTATATAATTTTAGAGGACAATTTTCATCCTTGAAGGCCCTTAGGGGCTTATGAGAAGATCCCAGCTTGGATTGTATCTGAGTGGGATTATCTCAAATTCAAGTGTCAAATTTATAACCACACACATATTCCTGCAACACTTCAATGAATATGTTTTGCGATTTTTTTTTTGCGAATGTTTACTAGAGTGGCTATCAGATAGTGAAGTGCTGCCCCCATATATCAAGAGATTGGTCAGCAAACCAGATGTCCTGATGCTTTAGAAAAGCAAAACCCAATCACCCATTGTATTTGCTACTAAGGCTGTCCCTCCAATGTACAGCTCAAAAAGTGGGGTCACTTATACTTTCTTTGAAGGGTTTAAATCGGTGACGAGACTGGACCATATGATTTATCTGCCCCTGTATGGTGTTTGCATCTAGTGTGTGACTGACTCCCCACTCTTTGAATCTACTACCTAGGTAGCCTAAAACATCTGCTCCACTTTTCAGCAGCAGACTGTAGGTTTGGAGTTTGAGGGGGAAGGGGGGGGGGGGTAAACTTGTCAATCAGTTAATTTACTCTGAGTGGCCTGGACTATAGCAGTTCTGTTAAAGTGTTCAGCATATTTGAGTCAGATATTAAAAAATGGACCAAAAGACTTTCACTGGCATGTTTAGCAACAACTCAAAACTGGAAGTAGCAGTTGCGGGGGGGGGGGGGGGTAGCCAGCCTCCAAAAAGTGATTAGATGCAACTTGCAAAGTTTGTAGATAGGTGGCAGCTGGAGGTCAGTACAAACAAAGTGAAAGCTTAAGCGTCTGGGTGTTAGAACCTGAAAGGAAAACTTGTGTTTTAGGAGGCATACCCCAAGGGCAGATGGAGAGGAAAATGCTATACAATGTGAAATATCAGTGAGAAAGACTAGAAAAATGGTGGGGTATGCCATCAGAAGTATGGACTCCAGAAATTTCCACCTGATACACAGGGAAGGGATGACATCTCATGGGAAACATTGTTAAATTGTAGATACTGTTTCATGAGCTGACATTAATTTAGCTGCGTGTCTCTAAATGATCGGTTTCCAAGATGGTAAGTGGAATGGAGACATAAGCAGCCTTAGCTGCATTGCTGTAAGGTCTAAAAAACACTTTCACGCTTATCATTTCCCTACAAGTTATGACCACCTGTAAATCACACCATAGATTATGTACCAATAAACATGCAAA
>NC_056725.1:510369063-510419063 GCF_019279795.1 Protopterus annectens
ATCGTATTTTGTTGCTGTTTTCACTGTTTGCAAAGCTTCTACCATCCCTGCTGTATGCTGCTCCCATACTTACTAACCTCCAAAATAATCTCTTAACCAAACTAGAAACCACCTATAACAAGATAGCAAGATTTGCAGCCAGTAATAGCTACAAATCCTATCATTGTATAGCCCTGAAAAGCTTAAGATGGCCTAAGCTCCCCCACATCCTTCAAATATCACTATTGCAAATTGAACACAGCATCGTAAATACCCTCAACTCCTACCCTGCCCTTACATCCATAATTACACCCTACACACCCAATTGTGACCACAGAAGCACACAACAAAACCTTCTGCAGGTGACCAAGCCAAACAAAAATAGTGGAAAAATACTTTACAGTCATTCAATTGCATACTCATGGAAAAACTTCCATTGTCCCTTCACTCCACTGCCAAAAGTGACTAAAAATGAATTTCTAACATGCATGGATATGTACTTGTCAGGAAATTAACTAATGAATTTTTCTTCTTCTCTCAATTAACATATCTGCCTGGTATCTATCTAAACTGTTTACATATATTACTCTCTGTGCAGTTACTACCTATGCTATTAAATGGATCTTTGTTGTACTATGCCATGATGTTACTCTGATTTTTTATTTTATTTTAGGCATAGCTACATTCCTTGTAAATAACTTAATGCTAATCAAATTTGTCAAACGTATTATTACTGCATTCTCAAAATACTGTACTTTTGCCTTGTATATATTTGTATTGTATATTTCTTTCTGTTCTTGTACTGTTAAGTATCTTACAACTTGAATTGTTAGGTTTTTCTTATTTTTTAATTACTTTCCTGGGGCTTTTCTCCTCGGGACTTCACTGAAAAAGGGCTCTCTGGGCACATTTGGACTAACCCGGTTAACAAATGTAACAATAAAATAAATAATTGACATTGTTTACAAAGTAATTGTTGCTACTTTTTGCTATTTCAAAGCATCTGTTTGTTTTGTTTTCCCACCAAACAGTGTTTTAAATAACTGATTTGTTTACTGTTTAAAACATTGTTTAGTGTCTCCTTGCTGTTTTTCTGCTGTTTAAAACATTTTTAGTGTCTCACTGCTGTTTCTTCTGCTGTTTAAAGCATTCTTTGATTTTTCCCACTTAAATTAGTGTAGCTAGTAGCTGTACCATAGTCTAGATACAGATTTGCTGCATCTGGGTCTGTTTGTAGTGGCTGTTGTATTCTGAGCACATTTTCTAAGCCATCTTTGATTGGAAGGGGCCCTTCTGCACACTTGTGAGAGAAGTGTGCTGATTGGAACCTGTCTGGTGAACGGTGATTGGTCTAGGGCTTAGAGCAAGTACCCTCATTGGTTCTTTTGATTTTTTTTTAAGTTTTTAAGTTCTTAGCTTCTGGTATTTAAGCCATGGATTTGAGTGGGTTTCTGCTTGTTTGAACTGAGCTGAACTACCAGCCACAACTCTGAGCTGAGATACCAGACAATTAGAGGCTTCTGAGCTTCCCGAAACCATAAGTTGCCTGTGTTTTGCTTGATTATACTATTTACTGCACTTTTATTGTGTTCTGCTTATTTAATACTGTATTTTAATACTGTAAACTAAACTGTACTGTTTGTGCTGCATTTGTTGTCCTTACTCTGCCTGTTAAATTGTATTGTGTTGCTATTTTCACTGTTTGCAAAGTAATTGTTGCTACTTTTTACTGTTTGCAAAGCATCTGTTCTGTTTGTTCTTTTTGCCCACCAAGCAGTGTTTTAAATAACAGATTTGTTTGCTGTTTCAAACATTCTTTAGTGTCTTCTTGCTGTGTTTCTGCTGTTTAAAACATTTTTAGTGTTTCCCACCTAAATTAGTTTAACTAGTAGCTGTAGTATAGTCCAAATATAGGTTTGCTGGATCTGGGTCTGTTTTTAGTGGCTGTTGTAATCTGAGCACATTTTCCAAGCCATCTTTGATTGGACGGGGCCCTTCTGCACCCTTGTGAGAGAAGTGTGCTGATTGGAACCTGTCTGGTGAAGACTGATTGGTCTATGGCTTGGAGTAAGCACCCTCATTGGTTCTTTTGAGTTTTTTAAAGTTTTTTAAGTTCTTAATTTGAGCAAGTTTCACAGCACTGCACATTGCCACACAATTGTGCACCATAGCTGGACAGATATTTTCGACAATTTTTTCCTTAGATACAGCTGCAGTACATCAGTGTATTCCTCATCTTCATCTTTAGTACATCTCATGTGTAGGAAGTATTGCTAGTGAGCTGTAGCCTATTAAACCACCAGCCAAAACCTCAGTCAGAAATACCCATCTACAGACCTACTAGATCAATCCTGAAAGCACCCGCTTTGTGATAACAGTTCATCAAACCTAGCATTATGGACATTTGGACTACCCTTGTTTCTCCTACCAGTCTTGTTGACTTGGGTCTCCTGATGCAGTGTAGTAACTGCCTCATGTATGCTGACAACCATCTACTAATAACTCACTCTAGTACAGAGTGCGAGAGATGTATCTACACCAAGAATCTTAAATCCCTGCTCTCTCACACTCAAGACAGTAACACTGAAGAGGTTGTCAACTCACCCACCACTACTCATGCACATAGTTTGAATCCAACACATAAATCAACATACATGGATGTTCTCTGAAAAAACTTACTGAAACACTAGAGACCTCCAAAACAAAAGACTGCTACAACTAGCATAATTCCCACAGCATCCAAGATACATAGCAACACCAGTGTCTCACCCACCAAGCCTGTAAGGTGTAACACTCAAAAAACAAATTTCTTGTCACTGGAGGCTCCATAGTGAGACACACGGATGTCCCACTCACCAAGTTGGATAAGGAGAAAGTCATGGTCAGCTGCCTACCCGGTGCCAGGATCCATCAGATTACGCATGCATTTAGTTCTCTTGGCAACAAGTACCATTATGACTCTGTCATAGCTCATTTTGAAGTGAACGACCTGAGACATACCTCAATGGACTATATGAAGAGAGGCATGATTGAGCTCTCCGAGTATGTGCCCCAGGCAGGTATGTCCCTAGCCTTGAGCAGTATATTACCCTCACCTAGAATGATGCCACAGTATAAACAAAAAAATTATTAATTTCAATCATTGGCTTAGTTTTTGGTGTCATTCAAAGGGGATCCAGTGTCTGTCAGCCTGGGATGACATGGTCAACAAACCTTGTTTGTTTTTATTATTAAACCTTGCTACTTTGCCAGAGATGGTTTGCATTTGGCACCACTAGGCTTTCAGCTGCTGGCAAATGCTCTTGCCTCCCCCATAGCACCTTTTTTTAGGAAAGGTCTCAAAAACAAAATTGCTGACATGAAAATTGCCAACCATAACAAAATAAGGGTTATGCTGCTAAATGCCAGAAGCTTAAACCAAAAACTGCACACCCTGGAAGCACATCTTCACTGGAGGATGTAGATATCTGTGCAGTCACAGAAATCTGGTTCAAGGCCTCAGAGAGTACACTGGCCTTGCAAGACTACAATGCCTTCCACACCTTCAGACCACAAAACAAACATGTGAGAACCAAAGGAGGTGGTGTTTCTATCTATATCAGAGATAACTTCACCTCCCAGCTAGTTAGATTGGACAACTCCATGGACTTACTCCAAGTTCAGATTACTGTGGGTAAGACCCCCATTGAAATCATAGCTAGTCATAGATCCCTGTCCATGAATCATGATGTCCATGAGGTCTACTTGACCAAACTGGAGTCAATCCAAATATTGACAAACCCTCTGGTCATGGGATATTTCAATTATCCCACCATCAAATGGGAAACCTACTCTAATCCTAACTCACTAGCAAAAAAGTTCATTGACTTTGTTAACTCAAATGCCCTGGAAAAATTGTTCAAACCCCAACAAGAGGAACAAACATACTAGATCTGGTCTTCACTACCATGACAAACAGATGCACCACCGCAACTGTTGGACCCTCATTAGTTAAATCTAACCACAAATCAGTCACCTTTGAACTGGCATCAGAATTCACAAAGGGGTGAAGTCAGACTAAAAAGCTTCACCAAAGCCAACTATACCTTTCTAGGCGAAGGTATAAATGCATTCCAAGCCCCACCTCCAGCTGGAAGTGGTAAGTGTATAGACTTGGCTCTTTCAGAGAGAATCAAAGCCAGAGCTCCAAGTAAAAAAAGTCACCCTGGTGGATATCCAGCATCAACAAACTTTACAAGAAATGCAGAAAAGTTGCTGTCTAAGAAAACTAAGGGGAGAACCCAAAATTGGCAAAGCACCCTCCTCAGGGTCAACAGACAAATAAAACAACATGTGAAATCCTCTAAGGGTAACTTTGAGAAAAACTTAGCAATCACAGCCAAGGATAACCATAAGGCCTTTTACAGCTATGTATGTAGCCTAAAAGGTAGGACCCAAGCATATGCCGAACTAGTAACTGACAGTATCACACACACACTGATCCTGCAGAGACAGCAAACCTGCCAGCTGACAGATTTGGTGAAAATTTCACTCCCTTTTCCCCTCCAAATTTATCACAAACCTTGCCTCCAACCCCCACCCCCTACCTACATATCTGAAGAGCAGGTCATTAAATCCTTGTCCAAGGCAAAAAACACAGCCTGTATGGGACCAGACATCATCCAAGGCTGTCCTTCTAAACAAACTAAAACATGAACTAGCATAATCATTAAGTACCCTATTCATTCACAGCCTAACCATTGTCTTTGTTCCTGCAGAATGGAGAACAGCAACAGTTATTCCCCTCCACGAAGATGGCTTAGCAACAGACCCAGGGAATTATAGACCCATAAGTTTGACCAGCCTCATCTGTAAAGCCATGGAACGTATCATCATGGACCTCATAAATAAAAACATAGGCAATCTCCAAACCCTGGATCTGACCAAATTTGGCTTCATCAAGGGCAGATCCTGCCTGTTAAACATGGTGGATTTCTTCAAAAATGTGACCAGGGCCATTGACAAGGGCAAATCTGTGCACCCAGCATGCCTCGACTTGGCAAAGGCCTTTGACACAATCCCACACTCATGCATTACCGATAAATTTAGCAAACTGAATGTAAACCCCTTTGTTGTAAGATGGGTTGCCAACTGGCTCACAAACTGGTCACACACTATCAAAGTGGGAGACTCCACATCAACCAGCAGACCTGTCATCAGCAGGGTACCACAAGGGTCAGTGCTGGGCCCCCTACTGTTCGGTATATACTTCTCAGAAGTTCAGGCCAAAACTATGGGGCTGGGCTGACCAAGTTTGCTGATGACTGCAAACTGGATGCAATTACTGAATCCCCAAATGATGTCTGTATACTTCAGAAGGGTCTTACACAGACCAACGGCTGGTGTCTTAGTCATGGTCTCAAACTGAATGCAAATAATGCATCATCATTACCTTCGGTAAAAATGATGTCCCTTCACACTATCAAATTAACAATACCCCATGTGCCTACGAAGTGGTAAGAGATCTGGGATCACAAGTAGATTGCGACCTTAACTTTGACCACCATGTGTTTACTGTAGTAAGGAAGGCTTTCCACATAGCACACTTGATTAGCAAAGGCATTGCCTCTAGAGCAATGGAGGTTATAACCCCTCTATACTCGTGTCACTAATCTGACCCATAGTTGAGTATAATGCTCCTTTCGGCATGTACCATATAAAGCACCTGCAGCAATTGGAGAGACCTCCGATGTTTCTAACTAAGAATATCAAGGGACTCAAACACATGCCTTACACAGACCAATTAAAGTCCCTGTCACTATATTCAGTATCATATAGACTTCTTAGGGGAGACTTTTGCCTTGCTTACACAGTAATCTCTGACCCAAACCTAATGAATTTGCTACACATCCATACATCAAACGTGAGTAGAGCTACCCATTTCAGGAGCCTAAATATGGCCTATAAACATGAGTAGTACTTGCTTGAGGGACAGATTTATTTCCCAGCAACTGCAGCGTTTTTGGAACAGGCCGCTAATTCATGTGAAGCAGAGCACCTCTAATATACTGTTTAAAAGGAACCTGAAGGAGTGGACTGGGCACTGTAAATTCTTACCAGGGATAGCACCCACGACCCTCCTGGACATGGGCAGTCATTACTAAATACAGTCCTGGGTATTGACTAGAGTGTCTACGGTATTACATTGGGATAAAACAGCTAGGCTTGAAATGACCAGGTCAAAAACCTAGAAACCTATAATTCTATGATCCTATGAACCCAGCAACATCTAGGCTAATACTACTTCTAAGGAAGCAGCTTGGAATCATCATCATCATCATCATCATCATCATCAGCCCCCTTTTTCCCATTTTATTTCTACATGGGGCTGGGATATCATGTTAACTGTCACCATTTCTTTCGATTCAGTGCCACACTCCTGCCTTCTTCAACACTCATGCCTGAGTGTTGCAGATCTTCTTTCACACAATCCATCCACCTCTTTGCTGGATGTCCTCACTTCCTCTTACCTTCTTCCTGTCTGTCCCAAATCTTCCTCACCAGATTGTCTTCTGTTTTTCTGCACATGTCCAAACCACTGTAATCTATTCTCTTTGATCTTTTCTGCAATTGGAGCTACTTTGGCTTCTGCTCGTATGTCCTCATTTCTTCGTCCGTCCCACAGTGTGCATCCCACCACCCTTCTCAGGCACTTCATTTCCATCACCTTTAGCTTCTTCAACTGTTCTGCCTTTACTGCCCAGGTTTCTGTACCATACAGTAGTACTGGTCGCACCACTGTCTTGTACACCTTACCTTTCAGCTTCTTTGGCATTCTTCTGTCATAGACTACACCTGACACTCTATGCCAGTTGGCTGTAGCCCCTCTGATTCTAGCTTTGACTTCTTCATTCAGACTTCTCTTCTCTTCAACCACCCCTCCCAGATACTTGAAGCTATTTATCTGTTCCACTATCTTCCCTTCTATCTCTATTCTGAGCTTCTTCTGATTTCCACAATTTACTCCCATTACCACTGTCTTATCTGTGCTTAGGTTCATCCCATGTGCCTTCAGTTTTGCATTCCATTCTCCTATCCTTTGCTGAAGTTCTTGCTCAGAGTCTGCCTGCAATGCCACATCGTCTGCATACAGCAACTTTGTTGATCTATCCCCTCTGATCTGTTTGCTAATGTAGTCCATCACCAGTATGAACAGCAGTGGGCTCAGAGCTGAACCGTGGTGTACACCCACTCCGACTGGGAACCCTTCTGTGAGGCCAAACACTGTTCATACTTCAGTTATAGGGTCCTTGCACATAGCCTGCACTAATTCTACCAATGTTTCTGGACTTCAAACCACCACAGTACCGCCCAGATCAGGTTTCTTGGGACCTTGTCATATGCTTTCTCCAAGTCTAGGAATGCCCAGTTGGACTCTCTCCTCATCTCTAGCCTCTTCTCAAGTATATGTCTCACTACAAACATCGGGTCAATTGTGCTACATCCTGATCTGAAACTGAACTGCTCATCTCCCATCTTACATTCTACTACTTTGGGTATCCGTTTGTCAATCATCCTGTTCAGAACTTTCATGCAATGTGATAGGAGTTTGATGCCTCTGTGCCCACAGTTGTGGATGTCCCTTTTGTTCTTGTACACTGGCATGCATATGCTTATTCTACAGCTTGGGGTTAGTGCCACTGTTTTTCTCCTGGTGAGAGAAGGAGCAAAGGATCATTGATTCCTGGCTGCTTGCAGTTGTGTTGAGACTTACACTATCTCCACTACCAGAAGAATAGCACCTCTAGTAATCAACTTCCCACCTCATCGGCACTACTCCCCCTTTAGCCCACATTAGTAAGAAACTGGAGCCATGGATTTGCACTTTTCAACTGTTTCTGTAGCCAGCTTGGTTGAAATGGACATCCTGAGACAATTTAACAATTGTCTCATGTGTACAGAAAAGCACCTACTATTTAAACAAACTGATTCAGTGTGTGTGACAGATGTGATCATATATGATTATTGGAGGCAAAGCTTTCACAAAACATAACATGCAGGTTGTCACACTAAAGCAATCATACAGCACAGACCAAATGCAAAAACATACATATGTTGTGTCTTGAAAGTAACCTGACTTAACCACAAAGGTCTACTAAATATGAGCTAAGAAACAAGTACCCTCAGAAACTTCACAAATGCAAAACACAGGCAGCACCCACCATGAAGTATACATCTAAAAGTCACACTGACTAAATTCAAAAGCCCATAAGACAAACTTCTACACATTCCAATATAGTAGTCATAGATCACTCCATACTGAGACATGCTGATGCCTTACTCACCAGTCTGTGCAAGGAGAGGGATATGGTTAGTTGCCTATCAGGTGCCAGAATTCACTACATAATGCATGCTCTCAAGTCCTTGCACCACAAATACGCATAGGACACAGTCACTTGGGTACAGTGACTTGAGCTGTAGCTCCCTGGACTATATAAAGACAGACATGATGGAGCTTGTGGAATATTTGTCTGAGGCAAGTATGACCTTAGCCTTGAGCAGCATTCTATGATCATCAAGAAATATGCCGGAATACAGGCAAATGATTACTGACTTCAACAATTGGCTTAGATTCTTGCATCATTCTAAGGGGTTACAATATATATCAGCCTGTGGGGAGATGGTAGACAATCCTAACTGCTTTACCAGAGATGGTCTACACCTATCCCCTCAGGGCTTTCATATATTGTGTAAATCCTTGACCACTTCCATAATGCCTTATTTAGACCATGCTATTTTAAAGCTTCCAGCATAACAAAACAAAATTTGGATAGCATAAAGGTATTGTTGTTCAACGTTATGAGCCTTAACAAAAAACTCCATTCCCTACAAGCAGTACTTACCCTGGAAAACCTGGATATATGCACCATTGCAGCGACCTAGTTCATGACCAGTGAAAGCACTCCAGCAATGCAGAGTTTCAGTGCTTACCATGCATTCAGGCTCATTGTTCTAGATGAAGGCACAAAAACAGGTGGTGTATCGATATTCTTAAAAAAAGCATTTCTTCTCCAGACTCATTAGACAAGATAAGAGCCTGGACATCCTTCATGTTCAATGTACTATTAACAAAACCCCTTATCATATCATAGCTAATTACAGGACTCCCTCTCTGTCCATCTTAGCCCATAACTTCTACCTAACCAGTATAGAGTCCCTATGCATTAAGCCAAACAACATTCTCCTAGGAGACTTCAACTAACTCTCCATTAACTGGGAGACTTATACATCATTAAATATGTATGCCCAGAAATTTCTGGATTTCATTAATACAAACTCTCTAGACCAGTCCTCAACCGGGAGCAGTAAAATCTTAGACTTGGTCCTTACCAACATAGGGCATCTTTGCTTGCCACCAGTTATAACTTCCTTCCTAGTCAAATCAGTCCACAGATCAGTCACATTTACCTTAAGACTGAAGTTGGAAGTAACTTTCAGTACTTTGGTATTCAGAGATCATGCCAAGGCCAATCTACTAAACTGAGTGATGATATGGCTGAATTCAAATGCCCCTTCCATTTTGATGACCCTACTGCTTATGCAGAATTTTTTTGGTGCCAAATTCTATGGTTAAGCAAATAGCTGAATAGATGCATCTATCCCCATCAGAATTAAATACAATGCCAATTTTAAAAATAAACCCATATGGTAGAACCATAATATAAACAATCTCTGTAATAAAAGAAAAAAAATAATTACATGTAAACTCTTGCCAGACTTAACAAGGAACTCCAGACCCTGATAAAATCATCCAAAGTTAAATATGAGGTAAAAATAGCCACCCAGAAAAAGCATAACCACAAAGACTTCTTTAATTATGTTAGATATCTCAGAAACCATGACCAGCACTGAGCAGAGCTAATAGTAAAGGATATCACATACTTAGACCCAGAGGGCATGGCCAGTCTTCTAGCAGATACATTTAATTCCAACTTTATTTCCCCCCTTCTTTATTCCCTGACCACATACCTGCATCTACACCCCCTCTTAAAACTCCCAAAAACAAATCCTCAAGGCACTATCCAAGGCCAAGAGCACTACTTCCTTGGAGCTGGATGACGTACCAGGCTATCTGCTGGTCAGCCTGAAATATGACTTGTCAGAGCCCCTACTGAAGTTACTCAATATTAGCCTCCAAACAGGCTTCATGCCACATGAATGAAAATCAGCAGCAGTTATCCCCTTGCTCAAAGGTGGAGCTTCTCTGGACCCAATTAATTATTAACCAGTAAGTCTGACCAGCCTCATCTGTACAGCTATGGAAATGATCATCATAGAATTACTATATATATATATATATATATATATATATATATGTATGTATATATATATATATATATATATATATGTATGTGTGTGTGTGTGTGTGTGTGTGTGTGTGTGTGTGTGTGTGTGTATATATATATATATATATATATATATATATATATATAGGTCTACTTCATTTGATCGAAAGACCATTTCACGTTATCGTGTGACCCTGGAGTTGGTATATATAGTTAGGGGGGTTGTGGGGGGGTGACCCCCCCCACCTAGTTTCCTTTAAAAGAAGAAAATATCACGAAAAGTACAGATGTCATGCACCCCCCCCCAACTATATACCGACTCCAGGGTCACACGACATTGGGGAGGGGGACAAATCCCTGTTATTTGCCTTGAATACAGGTTTTCGATCAAATGAAATTTCAATCAAATGGGTTTAGGTCAAATGGTCTTTCGATCAAATGAAATAGACCCATATATATGTGTGTGTGTGTGTGTGTGTGTGTGTGTGTGTGTGTGTGTGTGTGTGTGTGTATATATATATATATATATATATATATATATATATATATATATATATGTGTGTGTGTGTGTGTGTGTGTGTGTATATATATATATATATATATATATATATATATATATATATATATATATATATGTATATATATTAAAAGAACATAAGTGACTTGTAAAGTCTCAAACAAGCCAGTTCAGATTTGTCAAGGGCAGATCTTGCCTACTTATCCTGATCGAATTCTTCAACAAGATTAGTGCACACCACATAATCAGACTTCACAAAAGCATTCAACGCATCTCACAGTCAGGTATTTTAGATAAACTCTCCCAGCTAAATGTAAAACCCTATTTAACTCATAGGATAGCAAATTGGCTCACAAATAGAACCCAGGCAATTAGGGTGGGTGAGCCTACATCTTCCAGAAGACCTGTCACTAATGGTGTGTGTCAGGGTTCAGTCCTTGAGCCACTCCTTTTTTGAATTTATATCTCAGAGGTCAAAGCAAATGTTAAGGGTTTATGGCTGACCAGCTTTTCAGACAACTGTAAACTTGGTGCTATCATAAATTCTCCAGAGGACATCAAAATCCTCCAAGAGGGCTTTTCACAAACAACTAGCTAATGTAAAAACCATGGACTAAAGCTAAATATCAAGAAATGCATTATTGCATCCTTCAGGAAGTATGATTCCCCTTAAAACTATCACTTTGACAACACACCACTCAAAATTGATCCCATAAGTCAGGGATCTGGGACCCTATGTCGATGACAAAAGTTTCTTTGATCACTATGTATCCACTATTGTAAGGAAGTAATTTTTCATCATATATCTAAAGGGACAGTGTCCTGTTCTAGGGATATAATAATTCCACTGAACTTGGTTCTCATCAGGCCAGTCACTAAATATAATGCTCAGTTCAGTATGTACCTCTCCAAACACTTGTCATAATTGGAGCAGCCACAGTGGAACACTGTTGTAAGACCACTGACCTAAAGGTCATAGGTAACATCACAGTAACTCATGGGCACAGCTACAGACTGCTGCAGCACAAGAAAGCCATTTTAGGCTTGTCACAGAAGCAGAAAGCAAGATAACTATCTAACTTATGTTAGATCCTCTTGCTGAAAGTGCTGTGATAAAACACTGACGTTATGTCATGGATGCCTGTAACATTAGTTATTAAGTTTTACTTGTACTCCTTTAAAACATAATAAGTAAACCTACAGATCTTCGTGGCATAATACTTTATCAGTGTACCTTCAGAAGGAGAGGTGAGAACATACCTCTCACGTTCTTTGCTTAAGAATTCTGGACAAATTCAAAAGTACTTGGAGAAAAAGGATTAAAATCAGGGGCAGTGTGTGTGTATGTACTCACTTAAAATTTAGTAGAACACAGGTGTTGCATTAACCATGCATCTTTTGAGCAATAAGAAGTATGAAACTCCAGTGCCTGCCATTACTGATGTATCATAATCCTCAGTGGTTAACCAGAATGAAACTCCTGTGCCTGCCATTACTGATGTACCATAATCCTCAGTGGTTAACCAGAATGAAACTCCAGTGCCTGCCTTTACTGATGTATCATAATCCTCAGTGGTTTACCAGAATGAAACTCCAGTGCCTGCCTTTACTGATGTACCATAATCCTCAGTGGTTTACCAGAAAATCAAAACCATAATGAAAAACAAGACAAAAATTATGAGACAAAATCAGAGAAGTTCTGCAACACTGGGGGCAGTTTAGTGGTGCAAGTGCTAACCAGCTTTCTGCTTGTGTGAGAAATCCAAAATGGCTTTCTTGCACTTCAGTAATGTGCAGCTTCACCCAGAGACTGAGCTGTGTTGATGTTACCCATGACCTTTAGACCCACAGTTTTACAACCGTATTCCAACCACAATGTTTTCTCATTAAAATAAAATCAATGGCTTAAATTACAAAAACTCTGTTGATCATCTCAAATCCTTGTTCCTCTAAGAGGTCACCTCTACCTCACATATAGAGCCTCAAAAGACCCGATCCTGTCAGATTTATTACATATTCACAAGTCCAACGGTAGCGTGAACAGCTGCTGAAGAGATATGAATAACTTATGCAACATAAATTGAGCATGTCAGAGGGATAGGTATGCATCACAGAGAACACTTCTTCAGTGGAACCGTCTTCCATTCCACATAAAGCAAAGTACTTCTCTTAATCTATTCAAATGCAATTTGGATAAATGGATGGGAAAGTGCAACTTCACTTTCAGTTTAGCACTCATGTCCTTCATGGATATGGGCAACAAGTAAATGTCCTGACATACCCCTGTACTGCCAACTTCGGTGTTATGTGTATGCAAAATATAAGGGTTGAAAACTGCCACAGGATTGTAAGGCTAGGCTTCTTAAGATCTTTATAGATCAATAGCCTAGTAAGCACCTTATGAATATATATATATATATATATATATATATATATATATATATATATATATATATATATATATTATAGATGTAGATATACAGGTACAGATATAGATATGGATGGCACAGTGGTGCAGTGGGTAGCATTGTTGCCTCACAGCAACAGGTTCGATTCTCTGCTGGGGTGCCTTCTGTGTGGCATCTGCATGTCCTCCCTGTTTTCATGAGGGTTTTCTTTGAATAGTCAGGTTTCTCACACTTTCCAAAGTAATGCAGTAGGTGGACTGGACACTGTAAACTGTCCACAGGTGTGAGTGTGTGTGTGCATGAGTTAGTGGTATGGAACAACAACCACAGCAGGGCTAGCCATTTGGCAGTGTGAACACTGGCTCTAGATGACTGGATGATTATCACTGATGAAGTGACAACCCAACTCTATGTGGGAAAAAGGGGTGATGTATGAATATATATATATATATATATATATATATATATATATATATATATATATATATATATATATATATATTTGTGTGTGTGCTTGTGTGTGAACAACAGGTACACATAATTAGAAGGCTTATTTGAGGACATGTACTCAGTGCTGCATGGCAGCAGTGTAGCACAGAAAAGATCAGTGTTTGTGAGCACTGATGTATAGTGAAACAGCATCATGCCAGGATGCATTACTAGGTATAATCCAACAGAATCAGCTATGAAGCTCTAACTTAGAGTGCACCATACACAACGGGAGTCTACATTTGCAGCACTGAAGAGCTGCATACAGTGCTGGAACAACTAATACATGCCAGTTATGTGAATCTTCAACATACTGCAAGGAAGCCACTATGAAGTTGGGGAAGGTAAGGCAATAGTCCACAAAGTGGGCTATGGACAAATGACACCTAACACAGTAGATCACTCAGGGATAGACAGCATGTACTGTCTATGGCAGACAGTATAAGTAGTAGGGATGCAATGTGGTATCCACAGCACATCTGGACAATTGTGTAGTCACACCAGTATGAGATAATCAAATGCATCCTGGGTAACATTGGTCAGCAGCATAGTAATCAATGTCAAACATGCACAAGTTGGAATCACCTGTCTTGTACAGCATGGCCATATAATACGGTTAAGGTGTTTACCTCACTGACACAAGGTACACAGTTTGATTCTCACCTTTAAAAGGGATATTGGCTAGGCTTAAAATGGCTCACAAGGGCAGCTAGCCTAATACTTACCTGTGAACTTATGAACCTATTGTAATGGTATATATACACAGAAATATCACACTGTGTACACCTGATGGCACCTGTGTAGCAATAAAATAGGAACATAGTGATGCAAAAATACAACCCAGCTAGCAGGGAGCATGCAGTAATGATAGTGCTATGGTACTACAGCTGTATAAATGTACATGTGAAGTATGGAAATAGATGAGAATGAGGATGAGAGAATGGCACTGTAGTGGAATGCAGGGGCCATTGGCAGCATGGTTCCATAACTGACATATGCCATTGCAGTGGTATGACTACAACAATGCATGCAGGAAATAAAAGAGTGTGCATGACACACACACACACACACACACACACACACACACACACACACACACACACACACACACACACACACACACACACACACACACACACACACACACACACACACACACACACATGCATGGTAGATGGACATAAGTAATGAGCACACAGGTAATACCTATGTCTGAAAATGAACTTCCTGGTAAGATTGACCATTCCTGGAAAGGTTAACAAAGGTATCTCTGAAGGCTGACACATAAGTGTAGACATTTCTCCAACTGTATCTAGGAACATAGCTGTCATCTGCTCCTGGAATACCTCTCACATGACTTGCTGCATCTCCTCTTGGAATTCAACATCCATAACTCAGAGGACATCCAGAGCTTGAGCAGAAAGGATGGCCTGAGATGCTTGTGAAGCAGTTAACTCCAGCGCCTCAGTGTAACTCTTCACTGCCTTTGGTTGTGGACATTGCTGATGCAGGAGTTAACAGGGAAAGTCTACACAGAAAAACATTACAAGCAGCATAACATATTACACATTCATGCATTGCAGGCAGCGGTTATCTATGCACAGCTCTATGGCAGGAATACATGTGTCACACAATTCAAAGTCATAAGTAGGAACACACATGTATATGTAGCACTTCTGTTAGTGTAAAACTTGTAGCCATCAAAATGCAATACTGTGTGAGTATGCTCATGTATGTGGCTAATGTGCATGCAACAAGTACAACAGTGACATCCATGTCATCTATGGTGTCCTGTTTCACTGCAAGTTATGTGTTTGTACAGAAAAACAAACTCCATGCCAGTCAGTGTCCAAATACCCACAAATGGGCAGTGTCATAGACCACACATACTATCCATGTAATGTGTTTATACAGGATATGCCATGCTGTATAGGACATGTGACTCCAACTTTGAAAGACATGCTACTTCCTGTGACCTTTACCTGCTTGTATAAACTTACAAAGTCAAAGCATGCAGCCCTCCACATGCAGGGTAATACACAGGGAAACACAGTCTTACTTGTTTAAGAGTACTTGGGGGCTACATACAGATACATGCTGACAGATCAATCATACAAAATAAGTTGGGGGGTCTGTCTTCCCACATGGTTGTGGCATATGGCTGCACACCCTATAAATGTGTACGACATAGGTGTAGTGTATATGATGGGCAGATGTCCAACACAATGGACAGATATATGTAAGGAACTGTGGCAGATATGTACCACTAACAAATTCCATAAAGATGCCACCATGCACACACAAGATATGCCCCATACATGACCATTGTGTTACAATGCCTATATGGTGTGTACGTACACCTGCAAGGATGTGACAGAAAATTATAATCCACAAACAAAGCATAGAAAGAAAAGTATCATCAACATATAAGTACTAAAGCTAAAAATTCCACAATGGCATACATATGTACATTCAATACATAGTTCAGTTGTGATGGCTAATGCAGAATGCAAAGCATTTAGAAAATACACCCACATTTTACATAAGCAGCAGTGTGTCACAGCAGTAATGCTTCAGTGAATAAAAATGTATTACTTCATCTACCTCTGTGTACTGCAATGAATTGTAGGTATTATGTAAATAAGAGGATAGTAGTATCAGCAAAGTTCATAGGTTCATAGGTTCATAGGTTCATAGGTTTATACTAGGCTATCTGCCCTAAGGCATTTATAAGCCTAGCCCAAATTTTTGTGGCTTACGCCACCCCTTATATGAAAAAATACTGTGCCCATTAGTTTGTTGTGCCTCTGTCCAGCAGTGACACAGAGATGATTCCCGGGGTAAACCTACGATCTCCCATCCACAGGTCTAGATTTCTCTTGAACAGAGTCAGCGAGGTGCTCTGCCTCACATGGACCGGGATTTTATTCCACAGCATAGGGAGTCTCTGAGTGATAAATCTATCCCTCCAGCACGTCCTATTTATATCCGTGCTGAGGTTTAAGTCGCTTGCTCTAGTGGTTTTGGTGGATTTGGATTTTTTGAGGTGGAGCATGTCCATTAATTCCAGGTTGGACATGGCCTTGTATGTCAGGCACATGTCACATCTGAGCAGATGGTATGCGACTGAATAGAGCTGGAGTTTCTTCAATCTGGCAGCATATGACAGATTTTGGAGTCCCTTTATCCTTTTGGTGAGGAACTTTTGGGGTCTCTCCAATTGCTGCAGATGTCGGGTGAGATACATCCCGAATGGGGCATTGTACTCGATCATTGGTCTGATAAGTGAAGAGTACAGGGGAACAATAACCTCACTAGATCTGGATGTGAATCCCTTCATGATCAGGTGGGCAATGTAGAAGGTCTTTCTAACCACTTTAGCAATGTGAGTGTCAAAAGAAAGGCCACTGTCAACCTGGGTCCCCAGGTCCCTGATAACCTCTTCTGTGCTTAGTGGATTGCCACCTATATGGTAGCTTGGGGTTACCTTGTTTTTCCCGAAGGGTATGACTATACATTTTTTGGCGTTTAACTTCAGGCCATGGCTCTGGCACCAGCTATCTGTTTCCGTGAGTCCCTTCTGAAGGATATCCGTGTCTGATGCACTTTCCACTATGGCGCCCAGTTTGCAGTCATCTGCAAACTTTGTCAGCCAAAGTCCTCCTATGTTGGCCTGTACGTCTGAGAAGTAGATGCCAAACAATAGGGGGCCAAGGACCGAGCCCTGTGGGATACCACTTGTGACCGGCTTGGAGTCTGACACAGCGCCATCAACTCTAACCCTGTGGGTTCTGTCCTTAAGCCAGTTTGCAACCCATCTTGTGATATATGGGTTTATATTTAAGCTGGTAAGTTTTTCTACAATACCCGAGTGGGGTATTGTGTCAAAAGCCTTTGCAAGGTCAAGGTAGGCTGTATGGACTGCCTTTCCCTCATCAATGGCCTTGGTGACTGTTTCGAAGAAGTCAACCAAGTTCAAAAGGCATGATCTTCCCTTGACAAAGCCAAACTGGGTCGGGTCCAATGTCTGCAAGTCCCCTATATCTTTGTTTATGAGCTCCATTATGATCCTCTCCATAGCTTTGCAGACTAGACTTGTTAAGCTTATGGGGCGGTAATTACCAGGGTCCGTAGAGGCGCCGCCTTTGTGGAGTGGGACTACAGTTGCCGTACGCCACTCCTTGGGCACGTATCCTGTGGTAAGGCTGAGATTAAACAGCTGCCTTATGTGCAGGTTTAATTCCTCATTTAGCTCATGTAGCACACAGCCGGGGACACCATCCGGTCCCATTGATGCTGTGTTTTTAGCTTTAGAGAGTGCAGCTTTCATCTGCGCATTTGAGATGTCCGGGAGGCTACACTCGGCTGGGATAGTTATCTCTCCTTTAGGGGGGGAGAGGGGGGTGAAGTTTGCACTGAACCTGTCTGCCAGCATGTTGGCAATGTCTGTGGGTTCAGTGATTTTTGTATCATTTTGGACTAATTCTGAGCATATCTGGGAGTTTCCACCCAGGTTCCTAACATAGCTGAAAAAGGCCTTATGATTGTCCTTTGAATCCATGGCAATTTTTCTCTCAAAATTGGCCTTAGTTGATTTTATGAGTGCTCGTATTTTTTTACTAATAATGATCAGTGGTGACTTCCCTTTTATGGATTTTGTTCTATCATGTAATAGATTTCTCCTCTTATTGTAAAGTTTGTTAATGGCTGGGGTCCACCAGACTGGACGTTTGCCCTTTGTGGAAAGAGTCTTGGTTTTATTTGGGATTGCCTGATCCATGCAGTCCTGGAGGTGTTCATAGAAGGCATTTGTAAGGGCTTCCCCAGCTTGGGTTGTGGTTTCCACTGGCTCAGGGGCCTTGAAGGATACCACACCAGTCTTGAGTAGTGTGAAGTTTGCTTTAGAGAAGTTCTTCACTATGGTCTTTTTGTTTGGGGTGGGGCGGGATGTGGATTTCCAGTGAGATTAGTTTATGATCAGATCTCACCAATGAGGGATATACTTCCGTGTGGAGCATTTTGTCCCCATGTTTGTAACAATGAGATCTAGTATATTTTCTCCTCTCGTGGGAACAGTGACTAGCTGTTCCATGGCATTTGAATTTATGAACTCCAGGAACCGTTGGGCTAGAAAGTTAGGGCTTGAGTAATGTTCCCAGTCTATATTCGGGTAGTTGAAGTCACCCAATATGATGGTGTTTGGAGATACATTTATACCCTCCAGTGTCTTCAGGAAGGCTGTGTGGGGTTCCTGAGTTTGAGAGGGTGGCCTGTAGCATGCTACAATTTGTAGAGCAGTTTTGCCTATGGTTAGTTGCACCTGGATGGTTTCCAAAGCTTGCGCGTTGCCACCAACCTGGAGGTGTGGGTATCCTTTATGAATATGGATACACCCTCCTTTTGTGGTGTGGTCCGGGTTTTGGGGCCGGAACGCATGATATGAGGTAAAACCTAATAGTGCCGGGTGCTCTCAGGAGCCTTGAACCAGGTTTCAGTTACAGCACAGACATCGATGTTCTCCATACTGAGAAGGGCCTCGAGTGCGTGCATTTTGAGATTTAGACTTCTGGCATTGAGCAGCATTACCCTCAGTTTCTTCCCATTTTTGTTTTCTAGGGTGGTAGGTTTAGAATTTGAGCCTTGCCTAAAAAGGCACTATGGGGTGGCAAGAGCCTTAGCCAATATCCGAATCCCAGGGTGACAGGTGCAAGCCGTCCCTTGCGAAGCAGCGTGGCTTGTCAAGCATGTCATCCCAGGCAGACAGACACTGGATCCCCTTTGAATGACACCAGACATTAAGCCAATTGTTAAAGCTGATCATCTTGTCTCTATATTGTGGCATCATTCTTGGTGAAGGAAGGATACTGCTCAGGGTTAGGGTCATACCTGCCTGGGCTACATAATCAGAGAGATCCTCTATGTCTCTTTTCATGTAGTCCAGGGAGGTACGTCTCAGGTCGTTCACACCAGCATGGACAATGACTGTGTCATATTTGTACTTGCTGTGGAGTGACCCGAGTGCTTGTGTTATGTGGCGGATTCTAGCGCCCGATAGGCAGCTTACTGTGACCCTCTCCTTGTTCAGCCTGGTGGCAATAATATTGTTCAACAATACAATAAAACACTGTATTTGGTGATATCATATCTGTATGATACATGGTCACATCTCACAGATGTGAGGTTTGTGTGGGTCCGCCATACACATTAGCACAAAATGCACATCCAACAGATAGTTATATTTCCCTCCCCACAAGTATACTTCCCTCACAACTACCTAGTCAGCTATGCCACCCAGTGTACACACAGTCCACTGAAATACCTCCAGCCTAGACAGGTATACCAACATGCACAATAAATACATGCACACAGCACAGTGCAAAGCACATCAGCAAACTGGCAGCAAAGTGACACAGACAGTGCAGCCCAATGTAGTATCACATCATAAAGATGACAACATAAATGATGGAATGTATTGCCAATAAAGAACTCTTCTGAGATTCTCTTCTTATAATCTTACAGTGACAGTGCATATACACTTCAAGGCAAGTACATTGTTCCCATTCTTACAGACAGACAAGAGCTAAAATGCTCCGAGGTATATGTTCCATAATTCCATTACCCTAATGGTGCCACCCACACAGACTGCACTAGGAGCATGCAGCATGACACACTATAGGATAAAATGCCAAGGAGACGTAAATCATCTCACCGTTTTTTACTGTTACCACATGTATGGGCTGAGTTGTAAATATTGTGGAAGCACACATAATGAGCAGGACATGTGAATGTTAATACAAACTCCCTGCAGCCTCAATCACACCTCACAGTGTTACAAGGCAGTTGCATGTCAGAAAACATTACCTATGTTACAACTCACTTCACTTACATGGACATGGAACAGGTGCTGTAAAACCTTACAGCGTAAAAAGTGACTGGCATTTGAGAAGATCTTCAAACATGTGCAAATATCATTACAATACACATGTCCAAATCTAAGATTTATGCTGTGTAATGCTTTCATAATGTGATGGCCACCTGTTACCTTGGAAAATACAACAAAGGACCAATATCAGCAAAACAAAAATGCCATTTGAATTCAGTCAGACAGCTGAAGATAACTGTAATGATTCTACAAGCAGTCCAAGATACAATGCATGATACAAGCATTACAAGCAGCACATCTGTGACTTACAATGCAGTTCTGTATGCTGCAATGACTATAATATCTTCCTGCAGTATAGTACACAGCAATTTGGCATGCATATATGAAAACAACGTGGACCTGCACCTCTCCATATGTTACTGTACAGACACTGTCACTGTGTGTGTGTGGACATACTGACAGTACTGTTACAGATATACAAGCCATTTGGTACTTATGGGGTACAGTATAACTGATGTGAGTGGTTTACGTAATAGTGTCATGCTACCAGCAATGTCACTACAATTTCACAGGCATTTACACAGATACACATTGTCAATGTGTGTTACATTGTGCATGCATACCCTAGTAGGGTTATAGGTCACTGCTGTGGGCACAGGCAGTGACACTGTCTTCTACATCATACAGTTACACATCCATATGTAAAGTGCTGCAGGGGTCCTGCATTGCAAAGGACTGATGCTATGTAGTGGATGACCCATTTGTATCATATATGTGTGCAGGTATGACATACATGTAATCAGCATGTTAACATGTAATATTTACAGATGCAGCACATGTGACATGAGTTGTGTACCTGCTTTTATTAACGGCTACCTTTAATGTGATGGATAGGGTTTTTGAGGGATCATACCCACTAAAAAGTTACAGAAAGGTGTCTAACACGGACACAATACTCTAAAGATGCCTATGTAATATCAGGACTACACAGTTGTAATTTACTATTAAACACTAGGTATGCTGCTGTAAGCTGTCACAACGCTGTATGTAGGAAATGGTTTAAGGCTAAAGCTTATGATGTTTGTGATACAGTATCACTGTATGCAATTGTTTTTCATTGTTTTTCTAAATTGCAATCCAGTTTAAAAAGTAACCATAACCTTATGGGTTTTTGCTACATTAATGTCACCAGTGAGGTTATTTATTGAAATTTCATACATGACAATATTCTAGTATTTCTACACAAATCTAGCTGCCTGAAGCCACCTATATTAATATCTTTCCACTGACTGCTCCATTTTTTTTTTAGTAAGCCCTGCAACCAAAAGGACACTTGCTATCCCAGCCTAACCTCTCCCTTGATGGGCTGAACCACATAAAAAGCATTCAAGCTCCCTACAGCTTCTGTGGGTGACCAAAACAGCTGAATCTCCTCAGTTGCACCAAAAACTATGTATGTCCGGCTCTCTAATAATATGTTGTTCAATGTATAAATAGTTCTTTCACTCTAAGAGACTTCACTGCAGAGTGGCCTCCATATACCTCACTCTCTCTTGTTAGGTCCATCTTTTTCCTACCCAACCACTGTGCTTCACTTATGCTGTTTACTTATCTAGCTCTCTTGTTAGGTCCATCTTTACCTACCCAACCACTGTGCTTCCTTTATACTATATTCTTATCTAGCTGCCTCTCCTGCAACTGGCTTTATCCCAGAACCTGTACTGCTCCCCCATCCTGACCCATATTACAAACATCTCCCCCCTCCCCTCCTATTGCTGCATATTCCTTCAGCAATACATACCCACATATTTTTGCTTTACCTATAGAACTACAAACCTGAGCTTACAGACATATAAAGTAGGACTTTTTTGCTCAGATAGAAAATACACTTTCAAAGTGCATGTGAGGCTTTAATGTCTTTCTCACCTGCAGTGCTGCTTTAACTTTTTGGAGATTGTTTTTTTTTTTTTTTTTTGCTGCTTTTTGTCTGCTGCTTGGCTGTTTTCAAGACCAGGCTCTAACCTGCTCTGGGCTCACTTCACTCCCCTACCCTACCCCCATTCCTACCCTCCCCCAGCCTCAGTACATTTATCTCTATCCATAACCCCACCCGCTTTCACCTCCATCCAATCAACCACCTCCAGCATAATCAAACCAAAAGTCCCACCCTATCAACCACACCTACATAACTCCTCAATCATCATGGCCCCTACATTCCACACTTACCATCACTTATTTAGTATTATTCTCTGCTTGCTCCACATCTTCACACTACTCCTACCAATACAAATGACATCCATACATGCAACCATATACCCCCCACCAACCAGCAACTGCAAACAAACTCTTCCCATACAACTTAACAAACTTAGTTATTCAGACATCTTCCCCTCTCTACTAGCAAGTTATACCATTACCTCAGACAGATTAAAACTACTACTGCCTACCTCCAAATTTAAATTTTGTCTAGTACTAAATTACAAGCCCACCCCAGATAATCAACAATCTCATAGCATATTTTATCAACTCCATACATTAAAACAATGTGGAGATATGCACCCAAATCCAGGCCCAATCAATATTTACACATCCACTGACAGCCAAGCTGATCAAATGTTTCCCCACACCCATTCATCTACCACTAGGCTAGCTAATCCAATATCTCAACAAACACTTCACCTAATGAATATAAACATTCACAGCATTTGCAATAAAACTACTGAGTTCCATGCCTGGCTAGTTGCCCGCACCCCAAACATTATTGCGGTAACAGAAACATGGCTGAAACCACACATTGCTGACAACAAAGTTCTCCCTCCAGGATATAACTTTGTAGCATTAATCTACCAAAACTCACTACAAATAACAACCTATGCAAAATCTGTCCCCTCTTTTGGTAATGTAGAGCTACTACTCACATCCTTTCACATAAATAGGAACAAACATATATGCATAGCAGTTATTTATATTCCCCCAGGCCACAGTATCCACATACTTGAAAACTTGTTATCTTGGCTAAATCAGAATATACTACATGAAACTATAATACTGGGAGACACCAATATTAATTGGCTAAACATAGACTCCCCGTCTCCAGTAAACAGCATAAACCTTCACAGTTTTACCCAACTCATCACTACCCCCACTCATGGCCTAACAACAGACTCTGAATCAACCCTAGACTGGATACTTGTAACACATCCCCAAAATTACTCCAACTCAGGAACCCTACCAAACACATTAAGTGACCACCTTCCAGCATTTACCTATAGAACTCATCCTCATGCAATCAAAATGCACTCGTATAAAACCTCCAGGAACCTTGCCCACTTTGACCAGGATAACTTTATAAATATTTCAAACTCCCAAAACTGGAACCCATTAAAAACACTCTATTAGATGAAGCTGTTGACTATTTTAACAAGCTCTTTTTAAATACTCTCAATAGCCTAGCTCCTATACATACTAAATGAACCAAAACTAACCATGCCCCCTGGTTAACAAGACTAACCAAACAAACTATGTCTTTTAGAAACAAAGCATGGAAAATATGGCTGAGAGACAGAATACAACAAAATGAACTCCACTACAAACAACTCAGCAACAAATCAAAAAGCTAGTAATAAAAGATAAAAAAGATTATTTCTCTGATAAACTATCCACCTCATATAACAATCCCAAACATTTTTGGAAGTCTGTCTCCTCTCTATTTAACCCAGGCACCATACAAAACCCAACCCCTGCACCAGAAAAAAGCCCACAATAAATCTCCCAAGACTTTAATACCCACTTCATCTCTACCATCCAAAAGCTACTCAAAGACTGCCTATCCAGCTCAAACATACATGTCCCAACCCAAATGGAACACACCCCAACTACACAACCAGGCAACTCCTTCACTATTCAACCTGTACCCACCTCTATGATTTTGAAATTCCTAAAACAACTCAAACCTTGCTCTCTCTCTCTGCAGATAACCTTCTCCCAAAATAACTGCAAACAGCAGCTAGCTTAATAACATATCCCGTTACCATTCTTATAAATCACTCTCTCGCTGAATCTTATGTTCCTCACCTATGGAAAAGATCCATTATTACCCCACTACACAAAGGGGGTAACTCCCATGATCTTTCCAGCTACCGCCCTTTCTCCATACTCTCCCCTCCATCTAAAATCTTGGAAAAATGTGTTAACTCACAACTACTTAAACACCACTCAAATAATGCTCTTCTATCTCCTACCCAACATGGTTTCCAGCCAGGGCATAGCACCATTACTGCCCTATTATCCTTCACCAAATCTGTCAACAAAGCCTTGTATGCAGGCCATCCTACCTCAGTAATCCTTCTAGACCTATCTAAAGCCTTTGACACAGTGTCACATGTTAAGCTAGTAAACCAACTAGCAACACTAGGTTGCTCCCCAAAATCCCTCAGCTGGTTTACCTCCTATCTACAAAACAGGGAACAATCTGTAAAATGGTTACATGCCCAATCTCAGTACCAGCCTAACAATATAGGAGTACCACAGGGATCTATTTTAGGCCCACTACTGTTCAATATCTTCATCAATGACCTGCACAAAGCCCCCCAATCCAGAACATCATCCAATACGTCGATGATTCAACACTTATATCCACCTCTAAAACTTTCTCAGACCTCCTCACACTTACACAACAGGCTTTTACTACTATCAAATCATGGCTTATTAATGCACAACTAATGCTAAACCCCCAAAAAACTAAACTTTTACTTTTCTCAGCAAAACCACCCAACATTGACTATAAAATCCTGGCTAAAGACAGCACAGAAATTGAACTAGCGAAAACAGCCAAAT
The DNA here is from genome assembly GCF_019279795.1 of Protopterus annectens. Classification (NCBI taxonomy): domain Eukaryota; kingdom Metazoa; phylum Chordata; order Ceratodontiformes; family Protopteridae; genus Protopterus; species Protopterus annectens. The sequence goes on from NC_056725.1 coordinate 510,394,501, forward strand.
TGCTAGGTATAACAATAGATGATAAACTTACATACGAACAACACATCCTAATTGCAATCAAGAAAACCCATTTCAAATTAGGTAAACTATACCGCCACAAACTCTACCTGGATAAATATACCAAAATAAAACTAGCCAATCCCCTAGTCATCCCCTCCCTTTTATATGGTAGTGCCATTTTCACTAACCTGCACATAACCCTTAGTAATAAATTACAATCATGTTATAACAAAATATACAAATTTGCCTCCGGAAAACCTTACTATTCTCATCACTGCCATGCCATCACTGAACTAAGATGGCTAGAGTTTTCCCACCATCTACAATACACCCAACTAACCTTAGCCCACAAACTAATTTCTAAACCAAATGATTGCCCTGCCCTTATCTCAATCCTACAAACATACACCCTCACTAGAACACTAAGATCTTCCTGTAAACTGATGCTTACAGTAGCTAAAGCCAACAAAAGAGCAGGACAATGCCTGTTCTCCTATACCATAGCTAAGCTATGGAATAACTTTCCATCTGAAATAACCCAAATTGATCACCCAAAAACTTTTAAAGCAGGCCTAAAAACACATTATCTAGACAATCCATCCTGCACCTGCCTCAAAAACAAACCACCTTAAACAATATACTTCACCAAATACTACAATGACAAAACCTTTTCAAAAAAACAGTCTTCACATTTATTAGTGTATTCTTACTATATAGGAGACTGGAATCTCACCAAAGAAGGAAATGATTTAGCACTACTATTTAACTGTGAAATTCTTGTTTTATTTTTCACCTGTCATATTTTCAGTGTGTGTATATATATTCTGTTTTTTTAATTCCTGTTATATCAGGAACATTGTCACATTGTGTTTAATTACTGGGTTCCTTTGTATTTTACTTGTGGAGCTTTTCTCCCCGGGCCTCCACTGAATATGGGTTTCTGACCCAGTGGACTTTCCCGGTCAACAAATGTTAATAAAAATAAATAAAATAAATGTGTATTAATGCTGGTTATATACAACATATCAAATATTCTAAACCGGTATATGTAAAGCTACAACCATGTAATCTTGAGCCAGTGACTAGTACACTGGGGAAGCTATGGGATACTATGGGCAACAGAGTCATAGTGGACTCATTTGGCAGACAGTGTCATTCCTCAATCATAGTACCCCTCAATACTAAGTTGAGGAGAAAAAATAGGACATGCGCACAGGCCACCTTTGAACTTCATTGCACTATACATGTACAGAAGTCAATGACCGTGTGTGTCTCATGGGTGCATTGGAGTACAATGGCAGCCAATGCAATGGAACTACAGGAATATGTATACACCCATCCACAAATATAGGTATTGTTACATTCCTTGAGATGCAGAAACAATAAATCACATAACATCAATTTCTGAACATTGAAACGCACAAATATCTGTAAATAAATAATGAAATTAAACTGATTGAAAAAGAAAAGCAAAGGCTTTCCTTTCAGGATCAGTGAAATCATGAATAAGTAATAACATACACAAACGTAGTTTGTCTAAATAGCATAATGTTAGCAAAAAGATTTTTGGTAAAGTAAATTGCAGGTTTGGGGTTAGAGGCAGTGGCAAGGTTAGGGCTAAGGATAGCACAAATGAATAAGAATATACGGAGGACCTCTACACAGTGCTGGTAACCTGTTGGGTGATGATAAGAACACAGGCTGTGACCATGGATCCTCAAATGGCACTCTCAACAGTGAGGGAATGCATCCATAGCAAACATCTGCAGTCTCCAGAAGTGACATAACCACTAGACACACCTCTGTGGATGTATATCAGAAGGTGTATGCCTGCTGCTGCAATTCAGTGAATGAGCAGAGCAACGCATACATGCATGCTGAACAGCATGCCATTTTACATTAGTATATATGCCTGCTGCCTGCTTTTGCAGGATCACTAGAGCTGCACATTCATTGTTATTGTTGCTTGGTGTGATGCTTAGTGCAAATACCTTTTTGAATGTGCCCATCGAGTGTATCCATGACTTTCTTTTTTATTTTCCACAGCTTCATAGCTTCTTCTGCTCACTGCCCACCTAGAGTATTCATTCTAGGCCCCAAACGCCTCCTCTGTGAGAGGCAAATGTCTCTGTCATTGTGGAATTCCAGCCCTTCTTTTGAAAGCATTTCTCAGGTTATATGCATTTCCTAAGCCATTTGCACAAAGCATTACCTTTTTAGACTAGGTATACATGTTGCTACAATGTTGTTACCATAGGATGCAGTATATAAACAGCATTTCTAATGAAACAAACAGCATTTTGGATGCATCAGAACAGCTCCGTCCATCCATGCTCTTGAGTCGCAACTGACTCTTATAGCAACCTTGCAAACAGCTGCTACCATCCATGAAGCTTACTAACCTAGAAGTAGAATGCCAGGCCTTTATTTTTCTCTCTCTCTCTCTCTCTCTCTCTCTCTCTCTCTCTCTCTCTCTGACACACACACACACACACACACACACACACACAATACAACTACACATTTATAGTTATTTACATTTGTAACCATTTATTGTTTTTACCAAGTATGTGGGCTACTCCACTCCACTATGGAGTACATACAAAATTAAATACAGGAAGACCTTTCTCCCCTCCAACACCATGCAAAGGAATCAGCCAAAGAAGGAGGGGATGGAACTGCACCAACAAAGTTCCTTGAGGCAGAACTCAAACTGCTATATCAGGTAGAAGCTTTTCTAGAAGTGCAGACACTGGTCAAAGTTTAGTACAACTTTGACCAATGTCTGCTTTAGACTGTGGTAGAACTGCATTAGTGGGAGTATTGTAAATTCTGCTCCAGGACTGATGCTTCAGTGCTTTTACATCTGTTTATATTCCAGTTTTGCTGCTAGAGTCATATATTATGCTTATCATTTACTTGCTTAAAGTCACATTCCACTGCCTTTCTGCTCCCCTGTTCTTTATGTCTGCCTCAGCCCCACCGAGACATTAAGCCAAAGTTTCTGAAATTCAAACCTTCCTGTGGTCATTCTCAACACATGAACTTTGTCTCCTGCTGTGAGCTATCAATCACAGCAGCAAATAGCTCAAATCTGTCTCTTTGCCAGATACAAAGGGGAGGTGTTCAGGGGGACGGGAGATGAGTTTAAAGACTACAACTCAGGCATAACAAAAGAATGAAAATTAGCCACTTTAGAAAGAAAAGGTAGTAACAGGCACCGAGAATACTGTTCTGTGTGATTATCCCTGTTTGTCTTTTAAGTAGTCAGTGAAAAGCAAGACATGCCAATTACACCTGACTGACTAAAAGAAAGCAAGGTATACGTGGAAGCACATGTAATGTTAATGCATTGACAGGAGCTTAGGGGCTAGATGTAGCATTTTAAAGCCAAACATTGCATTGTGGGATACCTAGAGGTATCTAAAAAATCAAGATGCCAGACCCCATGTGGGCAGTCTCTGGAATTACATTTAAAAATATAAAAAAAAGTATATAGAATTCCAAAGTGGTGTTAAAAAGTAGGAAACATCAAGACATGATGAATTAAACATGTTTTTTTTCAGTCTGTGGGTGTGGCTCTCCTTTAAGTTGTTCTGTGGTAGTATTACACCCTCAAGCATTTTTTTGTGTTTGTACATTAAGAGGACTGGGATAGTCCATCTAATGGCAGTAGGTTGTGGCCTGGTCTATCTGAACTGGAAAACACATAAGAAAGCTGTAAGTGTAGCTGTTTTATTGGGAAGAGGACCTAGAACGCAGTTTCCTGTGTTTTAAGTGTCAGTATAAATTTGGATCATTTGCTCACCACTGCCAATCATGTAGTGTGCCCTGTATAGGCACAGGCACCAAGAAACCAAATTTTCCCTGTAAAACCATCTCTGAAACTGTTTCAGTAACTCAGTGAGTGTAAAGCAACTACTTTGCACATTGAATAGCGTAGAGACGATATTTTGCACATTGAGGGGGACTACCCCTTGAATTTAGTATTATATAACCTAGTCTAGTCTCTAGCCCCAAAAGCACCCTTAATCAGACCACTATTAATGTCTCATGCACCACACCCTTGTAGCTCACCCAGTAAAGGAACTAATGTTATGGATATGCATTTTTCCAATTTCTATGCAGCCAGTTTTGTGGATGTGGGTCTAATGAGACAATATAACAAGTGTCTAATATTCACTGACAAGCATTTAATCCTCAAAGAAACAAATACAGTGTGCAATAGATGCATATACACAATGTCCCTAGAGGTAAAACTCTTACATACAAACACTCAGAATAACAATCTGGTTGTCAGAAACACAAACATGTTACACTCACTACACATAGACATAGTATATAGCCCACACATAGACCTACTTATGCTAAAGCACTTAAATGCAATCTTCTCAAACTCCCAAGATCTCCCAGACATTCCACCTGCAAAAATTATCCTCAGCAAATCTGAAAGCACACAACAGAAACAACACCTAACACAGCGCTGTCATATTCAGTGCTGAGGAGCCTCAACTACCAAGCTTATAAGGCAAACCCAATACACTACCCAGGGCTCTAGTCATAAGGGATTCCACTGTGCATCATACTGATGCCCCGCTCACCAGGCTGAACAAGGAGGAAATAATGGTCAGTAGCCTATCAGTGTCCAGAATCTGCCAAGCTACACATGCACTCCAGTCATTGTACCACAGGTACCAGTATGCTTCATAGTTCATGTAGGTATAAATGACCTGAGATGTACCTCCCTTGACTATATAAAGAGAGAAATGATAGAGTTCTCAGACTATGTGTCACAGGCTGGTATGTGCCTAGTATTGAGCAGCACGTTACTATCACCAAGGATGATGCCACAATATGAACAGGAGATAATTAAAGTATAATTGACCTAGGTTTTAGGGCCATTCTAGGTGGATATAGTATCTGTCAGCATGGGAGGACATGGTTAAGAAACCACATTGCTTTACCAAAGATGGCATGCACCTGTCCTCTCTAGGCTTTCAAATACTGACTAAAATACTGTCCTCCCCAATAGAGCCTTTTTTTAGTCAATGCCAAATTGACAAACTTTCCAGTATAGCAAAATCTGCCCAAGGAAATCTAAATGTCTTACAGCCCAGTGCCAGGAGTCTATAAAAGAAGCTCTACTCCCTCCAAGCTCTCCTCGCCTTGGAGAATGTGGACATCTGTGCAGTTACAAGGACATGGTTTAAAGCCACAGATAGTACCCTAGCAGTGCAAAGCTTCAATACCTTCCATAAGTTTTGAACAGCAACTGAACAAACAAGGATTTAAGGTGGAGATGTCTTGATCTACATAAATAGCAAGCATACCTCTAGGTTAGTTAAACAGGATGACTTACTGGAGTTCATTCACATTTGGATTACCATAGACAAAGTCCCCTACCATATCCTAGTTTGCTGTTGGTCACCCTTGAAAACCATAGCTCATACTTAGACCTATTGGAGACACTAACCATTCAACCAAATATCATACCCATGGGAGACTTTAATTATCCTTCTATAAACTGGGAATCCTACACAACCCCAAATTTGCAGGCACAGAGATTCTTAGACTTTATAAACACAAATACCATGGACCAGTTAGTGCATATGCCTACTAGAGGTACAAACATATTGGACCTGGTACTCACAAATATGGGAGAATGTTGCATATCCCCCCTACCCCCTCCATGTATGTCCTCTCTGGCAAGGTCAGACCACAAGACAGTCTCCTTTGAAATAAGAATCAATTCTGTAATCCCAGCAAACCCTGTAAAAGTTAGAAACTAATCCAAGGAAAACTATATTTTATTAAGTGATATCCTGTCTAACTTTCAAGCCCCCTCCAAACCCAGACAACACAGCAGCCTATGCAGAATTATTCACAAAAGTTCTGTGCAACCCCTTTAATGACTGAATAAAGGCTCCTGTGCCTACCAGAAGTAAGGCCAAAACTAACTCAAAAAACATACCACCCTTGTGGAATCCAAAATTAAACAGTGTGTACAACAAAAGAACAAAAGTCATAGCTAAATAAAGAAGTATAACATCAAAAAAGATTAAATCCCTCTCATCAAACTGAATATACAGGACATCTAAGAGGACTAATTAAGTCCAACAAAGCAAATTTTGAGGTAAAGATAGCATCTCAGGTCAAGGACAACTATAAGATCTTCAGCTATGTCTGACATTTCAAAGGCAGCACACAACAGTGTACAGGACTGTTGGTAAAGTCAACCACATTCAAGGAACAATGAGATACTATACAACTTCTGGCTGAAAAATTCACCTCCGTCTTTACCCCACTCAAGCCACTTCCTAGGAAATACCATCTAACATAATCCCTCCAACTATCAGTAGGGAGAAGGCCTTAGATACGCTCCCTATGGCCAAGAGCACAGCTTTGATGGGCCCTGTAATATCCCAGGATGCCTTCTAAATAGCCTGAAATATGACCTATCAGGGCCACTTGTATCACTGTTCAACTCTAGACTCCTCACAGGCTTTGTGCAAATGAATGAAAGATTGCAACAATCATCCCTCTCCACAAGGGCAGACCATCAATGGATCCTGAGAACTACAGACCCATTAGTCTAACCAGTCGCATATGCAAAGCTATGGCATGAATTATCTTGGAAATGATTAATAATGACATAGGAGGCCTTCAGACACTGGACCCAACCAAGTTGGTCTTCATAAAAGGCAGGTCATGCCTTTTGAATGTAGTGGGCTTCTTTGAAGATGTCACTGTGTCAATGGATGAAATCAAAATGGCACATACTGCCTACTTTGACCTAGCTAAGGCATTTGATACAATGTCAAGAGTCTTTGGCTTATCAAGTTTACAGATGATTGCAAGCTAGGAGCAACCATAGAACCCGCCCCCTCAAGATACTAACATCTTACAAGGAGGTTTAACACACACAAATAGCTGGTGCCAAAGCCAGGGCTTAAAACTCAATGCTAAGAAATGCATAATAGTACCTTTTGGGAAGTTAACCACCCAAGTAAACTACCTCATTGATAAAACATTCATAAAAGTAGACACAGCACTCAGGGATTTGGAGACTCACATAGGTAGTAACCTAGCTTTCAATCAACATGTATTTAAGGTTGTGAATAATCATTCTATGTCACTCAACTTATACGTAAGGGCATGACATCTAGGTCCAGGGGAAGTCATCATGCCACTGTAGTCAGCCCTCATCAGTCCTGTAATTAACTATAACTCTCCCTTCTGTATCTACCTGACCAGGACATGCAACAACTGGAACATCCATGTACCTCACAAAAAGAATACAGAGAATAAGCAGAATATCTTATGCAGGTCACTTCGAAGTCCTATCTCTATACTCTCTTTCCTATAGACTGCTGAGAGCTGATTTTTGCCTCGTGTGCATGGCATCCATCGATCTTGCTCTAATGAACCCTTTGCACATCATCATGAACAGCACCAAAACAACTAGCTCTAAAGATTTAAACTTTGCTTGCAACTTAAATAGAACATGATGGAATTACAGGTATGTATCTCAGAGAATGCCCATTCTCTGAAAGAAGCGTCCCATCCATGTGAAGCAGAGCCCTTCCCTAACCCTATTCAAGCACAACCTGGACCAGTAGTTGGGAAATCAAAAAATTCACCCTTGGTCTGACACATATGTCTCTGATGGGTTGCATGGCTAGGCTTATAAAGGCCCCAGTGGGCATTAACATATATACACCTATATACACCTATGAGTCTATGAACAATGGCATTGAAGAAGTGCTTGCTTTGATGGAGATGGAGACTTAAATCCAGAGCCACAGTGATCATTATTTTAGCTGTTCTACCATTATTTTATTGATGTAACTGTAAACAGTCTACCATTTTAAAATTTTATATCATATATATATATATATATATATATATATATATATATATATGTGTGTGTGTGTGTGTGTGTGTGTGTGTGTGTGTGTGTGTGTGAGAGACTAATGAGAATGAAAGAACTAACAGCAGTAACTATTTTTTACCAAGTAAATCAGTTAGCCCCAAACCCTTTTATTCCTATAACCAAGGCTTACTATGGTCTGCTTACAAAATTAAGTACAGGAACAGATTTCTAACCCAACCCAATACAAAATAATTAGACAAAGGGGAAAAGAAAAGAGTGCATCGACAAACTCACAGAAACAGGATTCAAGTAAACTGTTATTTAATTAAGAAGCACAGGCCCTAATCATTGTCAAAAAGCATTGCATTAAAGAAGTACATGTTTCAACAAGGACTTTAGAACCCAGACACTCCAGATCAGTGTTCCACTTGCTCACTAAGCTACTGAAACCACACAGAATTGTCCAATCCTTTAAAGTGTTATCTCTCCATCATTATTTGTATGATTCAGACACAAGCAGGCCAAGAACAGAATAAGTGCAACTACATATGCACATTTTGATTTACATTTTAACTCTTTTATTTACCAACTAAATATTTGTTGTTATACGTGCCTTCACTGTAAAATGAAAACATAGGAAGAAAATCATTCTATGTTGCCCAACTTATAAGTAAGATTATGGCATCCTGGTCCAAGGAATTTATAGTACCACTTTACTCAATGGGCTTCAGACCCCATCATTGAGAACAATGCTCCCTTTGGCATTTACCTGACCAGGCACATGCAGCAGTTGGAAAGCTCACAGAGGTTCCTCACCAAGAGAATCTATTGTATTAACATATTATAATATACAGATCACCTTAAAGCCCTGTCTCTGTACTCAGTCTCCTATAGGTTACTGATAGGTGATCTATGCCTGGCATATAAGGCATCCTCAATTCCTGTGATGGACCTTTTGCACATCTGAAAAAAGAATGTCATCAGAGACACTAGATCCAAGGATTTAAACTTTGCTTGCAGCATTAGTAGAACATGCAGGTGAGACAGAAATGTGTATCAAGGAATCCCCTTGCTCTGGAATAGGTTCCCCATCTGTGTGAGGCAGAGTCCATTCCTAGACCTATTCAAATGCTCCTTTGACCAATGAATGGGAAATCGAAAACTCATATCTGATATGGCCCCCATGTCTCTAATAGACAGAGACTGACAGTAAACATTCCCTAACTAACATACCCCCCAAACTAAACATTTATCAAACTCCTAACTAACATACCCTCTTCAAATAGACACCCATGTTACATGAGGACAAAATTGGGTTGGGTTGCATGGCTTGCCTTATAAAGGCCCTGGTGGTTGTTAGCCAAATATATACCTATGAACCTATATAGAAGGACAACGCTAGTCATTTAGTTGCTGACATACTGATGCTTTTGTTTGTAGCATCTGGTATTTGCTAATGATGCATTTTATTACTAAGCACAGAATTACATATTTTTCTAGTTCAAATAATATGTAGCATGGTACTGTACAGGACTGGAAAAACATACTGATCATAGAGTCATAAGTTTGATTGTTAACCTTACAACCTATTAGCCTTCTAGAAGTTTGATTGCCACTTCCAAGATGGCTACACATTGATCAACAACTTAACTTCAGATCTCCCATTGCAAAAAAAAAAAAAAAAAAAAAAAGAAAGAAACAGAAGTAAGGGCTAGTAATTCTGATAGTTTTGGTAACGTTCAGTTACTAGCTAGTAAGTACATTGCCTGGATGCCAGCAAAGAAGAAACTTAAGAGAGCCTGAAAGGCAATCAGCTAGAAAAGGTGAAGAAAAAACTCTGTCTGGGAAGAATCCTGCAGCTGTTCAGCAAAAAGTTGAATAAGCTGCAGCCTTGGTACAAAAAGTGGCTTCCAGTAATTAAGAATAAAAAATAAATCAAATGAGCTCAGAGCTGATTAAAATAAATGAAATATTGAAGGATATCAACTCAAATAAAAGGCTGGAAAATGGAAAATGTTTTAAACAGCTATTCAGATGAAATGATAAAACTGCAAAAATCAGAGGTCAAAATGAAGAAAAGGCTTGCTGAGTATGAAACTACGCAAAAAAGCTGTTTCACAAAATGGTTGAGTTACAGGACAGAGCACACAGAGAAAACCTGAGATTTTCTGCTGTACAAGAGACACTGGAAGAAACAGACTGCATTAATTTTATGAAGGCACAAATAAGCAACTGGGCTGACATTCCAGAGCAACATTTGTTAATTTAAGGGCTCAATGTGTGTATGCTCCAAACCTAGCCATGAGAAAGCAACCAATACCTGTATGAGTAAAGATGCAATCATACCAGCAAAAAGAGTTGATCCTGACAAAACTGTGGAAGAAGGGCAAAGTATTAAAAATAGAGACAGTAGAGTTTTTGTGTCAAATGATTTATTCACTGTACACCAAGCAGGAGATACATTTATCCCAGTAATCATGTAATGTTGAGAGGCAGGTGTGAGATTCAAGCTGCTGCATCCAGTTGTCTTCAGAATATTTTTTTCTTGGAGGATAAAACAAGCTAAGGAGGAAATACAAAAGTCTATCCAACAAAAAGTTAGCCATCAAACAGAAGGGGATTCTACTTCTCATTCTTCTTATAATAAAGACCATAGACAGACTTTGGCAGTGAAACCTTTTCCAATGTTCCAAATGAAAATGCTTGAGAGAGTGAAAAAAAGCACAGGTGTTGACTAGAAGAATTGGGAGTACCTTGGATTTGAATCAGAGTCTGGAGTTGGGAGATGGAGATGAATAGGAAAAAGGCCAGCAAAACTGATTTTAGTGAATAAATGTGGGACTATAAAGTATCAATCACATTTGTGAAGTATGGCTTTACAAGAAAAAGTGGCTGAAGAAGATTGAATTTTATTGACTTTGTTAAACTTATGAGAGGAGTGAATGTTTGGAAGGACACTAAAAGGAAAAATGAAGGGGTAAAGAGTAACTGTAAGTAAAACAATTTTGGTTATTAACAGTATTTGTACAAAACATTTCATTATATAAATTGCGTGTTATATAGTAAAACATTTTCAGTGATTGTTGTATGTGATAAAGACAATAAAGTAAACAAGTACTTTTCTTTCTTTTTAGTTTTAAGAAATGTAGGCATTACAATGTAAAAAGAGAAGAAAGGCTGGATAAAAGCATGTTCAAGTTAATAAGATGTCATCTTGGGCTGTTGACTGGGCGATGGGGTGTAAAATTCCACTGTTTATAATATATGCAATGTTGAGACATTTTCTCCTACTTTTTCATAAGTGAATGTCTGGATAAATGCCTTTGGCTTAATCTAATAGAAAGTTTCTTATGTAAGCATGTTGCTATAAAACAAGAAAACACTTTAAGTGTAATGAAAAGTTTTTCTTTAGCAAATAAATGTTCAATGTGAGTTAAGAACTCTGCAGCTGGGGGCTGGTTGATATTCTCTTATTTTGTTTCCATGGAGGCAAGCTGAATACTGGTCCAGGCAATAAATCACATGAGCTCTGGACATTGTTGCTGAAGAATCATAAAAATAAAACAGCACAAGGGCAAGTAGCTTATTAAAAATAAAATTTGAAATTATTGGAAGTGAATAAAAGAGCAGTTTTCATGGTACCTAAATACCTCATACCTCAATGCATTTATTAGTACAGTGTATAATTTAGTTTTATTTAAAGATATCCAGTGCACTTTTACTGAGAGTTAAAAGTTAATGTTTTCTGAAAAGATGCAAGTTGTTTTTCATATCTGGGAGGAAAATAAAGATAAGACAAGAACCAACAGCAATTTGTGTAAGTAGGAGCACAGGCTGTAACATGAGCTTTAGCATAGATAACTTTAATTTTAGAATGGGTAATGCTTGTGTCAGCAGCTGTCAATTTGAGACAATTGTTCCTACCAGGACGGTTAAACTTCATTATTTGAAGATGTACATAGTTTTGTGTGTTTGTTTTAAGTTAATAGGTTATGGAGCATTCTGGGGTGTATGTTATTTGAGGATTTTCTTTAAAACAAGAAGTCTTATAAAATGTGACATAGGTTCAAATGGAGATGACAAGAAACAACTGTTTAAAGGATCAACCTGCCAAACATTAGTGGGTATATGTAACACAAAAACTGGAAATAGACATTTTAAAAAAGCTGACAAATATAATAGGTGGGTATAATGACTTCTTATCATAATGGCCACATTATCCATATTATTTTGGAATGTGAATAGCCACACAGGTATTAACAAAAAGGTCAGAGTACTGAATTATATTAAAAAATGTAGAGTACAAATAGCAATGCTACAGGACACACTTTTAGTAAGAAGTGAGCATGTGAATTTGAAAAAGAAAGGATTTCAGGATGGATATTCAGCAGAATATCAGGAACAAAGGAAAAGGGGAGTACTTATACTAACTGCTAGAGGAGCTCCAATAGTGACAGAAGAGGGAAACAGATAATAATGGTAGATATGTGGTAGTAAGAAACTACTGAGAAGGGAAGAAGTTTCTGCTGGGATTCCACCTAAAACTGGTGTTATGGAACTTAACATTTTGGGAGAAAAAAATCAGTTTTAAGCAGGGAATATTACTTATAAGTGGGGACTGATACTTGATTTGCAACAGTGAGAATGTGTCTGGGGGGCCTAGAAGGGAAAATACAGTAAAATATGGTAGATTTCCTGAAGAAATTAATGATAATATTTGGTGTGGAAGATGTGACTTCAATAGTAGGAACTTGGAGAGAATTTACATATTATTCCCCAAGTTACAGTAACTGGGTTAGATTAGGCAGAAATTATTTTTCACTGGAACATGTATATTTAATTGAAAGCTTTGACACACATCCAATAACTATTTCAGATCATACACTGATAAAAACTAAGATAAAATACAGGGTAATGAAGTAAAAATGAGTCACTAGTGCTTCCTCACCTATCTTTTAAAAAGAGAGGAATTTAAGGAATGGGTAGTGGAAATTATTGGACAGTTATTAGGAAAGACAGACATTTCTTCAGAAGTTAGAACTAGTGAGTGGGGTAAAATGAAAGTAAAGTTTAAAAATAGGGTAAAAGTAAAATAAAAAGAGATATGGTTAAGAAATAAGAATTATTTAGAGGGACTGACAAAGGTTAAAGTATTGCAGGACAAGAAGAGGTGCAACTGCAGAGTGCTAAAGAGAAAATAAGGCAGTATCTGGATAATATGCACGAGTTTAGTACATTGATGTTAAGCAACTGTTGTTGCCAAACTTAGGGAGCTTATAACAAGAAAAATAACTAGAGATCCTCTAGAGGCATTAGAGATATTTCAGAAATTTTATGAAAATCTGTATAACACAGGGATATGTGGAAATCAAGAAAGAGCACATATGGAAATATTTATGGAAGATATAAGTATGCCAAGGTTAAAGGTAGATGAGGCTCAATAATTAACAGTTAAGGTAGGAAGAGATGAGATAAAAAGTGGTGATGTATAATCAATCTGCAGGAAAGTCTCCAGGAATAGATGGTATTCCTATAGAAGTTTGGAAGCTTGGAGGGAAGAAAGTAATAAAGATCTGGAAGATTTTGTTTAACAGTATTTTAAAAGGAGGGTAAGCAGCAACATCGTGGAAGAAAGCAGTGATGGCTGTAATACCTAAAGATGGTAAAGACCCATCACACTCAAATTTATATAGACCCATTTCAATTTTAAACCATGATTACAAAGTGTTTATGTCCATTATAGCTAAAAGAATGGCAGAGATGTTACCAAAATTTACAGATATGGATCAATGTGATTTTGTAGAGGGGAGGCAAACATTTGACAACATTAGCAGAACAGTGATGATCCAGAGGGAAGGAAAATGCAAGAAAGTGCTGCTGTTATTGGTGGGTCTTAATGAAGAGAAAGCATTCGACAGAGTAAGCTATAATTTTATGAATAGGGCAATGGAAGCATTTTCATTTCCTGACAGAATAATAAGGTTAATTAGGAGGAAATATGAAGGACCAATGCAAAAATTAAAGTGGAAGGATTCTTCTCTGATAAGCTGTGTCTGAACAGAGAATCCAGGCAGGGTAGCCAAAAGTAATCTAAGAACTAAACCAAAATGAGAATAGAGAAAGGAGATTTTGCCAATAAGGATGTCTGCATTTAGGGGCAGCAATCTTCTTAACACTGAATGTGTAATAAGAGACCTTGGGACCCAGGTGGACAGTAGTCTTTCCTTTGATAGTCACATCGCTACAGTAGTCAGGAAGTCCTTCTACGTGGCACACCTCATCATAAAAGTGTTCTCATCCAGGAAAAAAGAGGTCATTGTTCCCCTCTACTTGACACTCATTAGACCCATTATAGAGTACAATGCCCCTTTTGGAATGCACCTCACAAGACATCTGCAGCAGCTGGAAAGGCCACAGAAGTACCTTACAAAGAGGATTACTGGCCTCAAACAAATGCCCTACACTGACCGTCTCAAAAAACTCCAGCTTTACTCCGTAGTATATCGCCTACTCCGAAGTGATCTCTGCCTAACATATAAAGCTATGTCAAACCAGAGCTGTTGGACATGCTACACCTAAAGAAATCCCAATCCCTCCGAGCTACATGCTCTAGGGACCTAAACCTTGTCATTACAATGAATAGAACATGCTGAAGGGATAGATTCCTGTCCCAAAGACTTCACATACTCCGGAAGAGGCTACCCATCTATGTCAAGCAAAGTTCTTCATTAGCACTGTTCAAGAAAAATCTTGATGAGTGGATGGGAAATAGGAAATACACTCCGGGGATCACTTCTGTGTCTCTGCCCGACAGTGGCACAGGAAAATAACTTTCTTGGGTGGCGTAAGCCATGAAACCTTGTTGGCTAGGCTTACATAGGCCCTTGGGCCGATAGCCTAGTACCTACCTATGAACCTATAAGCAATATAGGGCTAGAATTTACTGGAAAAAAATAGCAAAGGGGCCAAGGTATTGGGAACAAATAACTAGAGAAGTAAGGGTATTAGAATGAGCAGAAGCCGAGAAGTCATTTGAACCTCAGGCTAGAGACTGCCTTCCCTAACAGGGATTGATATCAGAGTATAGGCAAAGGGAATCCTAAGTGAAAGATCTGCTCTGATAAGGTTTTTAGTAGAATCTAGAACAGAAGTTGCTGTTAAAAATGGTAATTAGGGCATATAAAATACTGCACAATAACTGTAAGAATCAACCAGAGGAGGTTAGTAAAGATTGGGAAGAGAGACTGGATAAGAAATTTACAAGGAAACAGTGTAAAGACATACATATGGCTCCCAAATATGCAGTAAAGTCTAGAAGATTTAGGATTTTTTGCTTGGAAGTGTTTCCATATGTAGTTTTATACCCCAAGTAAACTCCAAGAAATTTTTCCTCAGGTAGATTGCAGATGTTGGAGCTGTGATGAGGAGGAATGAGTTAACTGAGAATATATGTTTTGGGAGATTAATGAGCTGGCAGACTTTACAAATTCTCTGCGGATTACTGTATCAGAGATATTGGGTGAGCAAATGGGTATAGCTAAAGAAATGATTTTTTTGAGCTGGGATACAGGATCTGAATTTTCTAGATAGAGTAAGGCCTTGTTAAGTTTAATTCAGATGGCTGCCAAAAAAAGCAACAACTAAAAAATGGAAATCAAAGTCTAAACCAACTGTATTTAAAGTACAGAATATTGAGAAGAAAAAATGAAGAGCCCAAGGCAAGTCAACAGGACACACATTAAAGTGTGTCCTGTTGACTTGCCTTGGGTGCTTAATTTTTTCATCTGGATTTATACTTTTATGGAGTGTTGAGTTTTGGTTCTGATTTGGTAAGTACTGAATATTGTAACAGAGATGAAAGAACTGAAAGTTGGATCTTTAGAAAAGGGTAGGAGCAAATTACATGGAAAACTATGGAAATTGTGGGAACAACACATGGGGTTTATATCATAAGTTCGAGGTTTGAAAACTTTGAATCTCATATGATCAACATCATATGAGCGAAGTTTTCAAACATCGAATGTTTCAACGGAGATCGCCATAGGAAATATTTTCCTTCACTTCAATGTAGTGCGATCTTGGAGTTGGTATATTTAAGTAGCGGGGGTGTGGGGAGTGCAGGGGGGATTGCCCCCCCTGCATAGAGCATTCAGGTAGTTCTTTTTTGTTTCTAGTTTGTTTATATTTTAGGTTTGATGTTTGAAAACTTCGCTCATATGGAGTCGATCATATGAGAGTCTAAGTTTTCAGACTTCAGACTTATAATATATTCCCCAACACATGCAGAATAATGGAAAAAATTGAAACAACACCACAAACTGCTGAACAAACAAAAAATGCAGGAGAAAGCACTTCAAGAACTGAGGAAATCTTCAGCTATTCAGCTCTTTATTAGGGTTAAAACCAAAACGTAGTGCCACACTGAAAGAAAAATGAAGTAAAGTGCTTTTCGTCTGGTGCAATGGCCAAACTTAAGAAGTTTGGTCATTGCACCAGACGAAAAGCACTTTACTTCATTTTTCTTTCAGTGTGGCACTACGTTTTGGTTTTAACCCTAATAAAGAGTTGAATAGCTGAAGATTTCCTCGGTGCTTGACATGCAAATAATGTTTTGGAGGAGGAGTGAGGTTTTACGGGAAGGCAGGAATTGATCAAATGATGTCACATTGGATTGATGATAAATATACAAAAGTATTTATGTGATGTATAATGCTTACAACTGGGAATATATTAATATGGTTTGTTTTCTTTTATATAAATGTATGTTTGCCTATGTCTTAAGAGTTAATTCAATAAAGTTGTTAAAAAAGATGCTTGATTGCCAATCTCCATGTTGATATTTTATAATTTTCATGCACATGTAAGCATTATTTCTGAAGGAAATCAAAGAATAAGTATTGATTGTAAGGGATGATTTTCCCATAATCTTGGAAGGTTTATGTAATGCATTTATTACACTTTTTCTGTTAAATTATATTTATTTTTATTAGGTTTCCTAATGATGTGCAAGATACCCCAGTGATGTGTTCCTGGCATAGACTTTCATTCAGAACCAGGTCAGACTTTACAATACCAACTAAACAGAGGTCACCTGTTAATAACCTATAAGAAGAATATTATGACAGTTCCTTTAGCCTTTCTCAGTTTTTCAAGTTTTCCAGCCCTGTTAATTTTCTTATCAGAAATTGTACTTTTTCACGTGGCTCTTTCAAAGGCTACAGAACACAGGATTGTGTTTATTAGGTCAGAACAATGAGATATAAAATATTTAAACTGACCCTGATACAGTTTAAATATACAGTGTTCTACTCAAATCACTGTTGCACCACAATGTCTGTGCATTTGTGCTACTCCTGTCTTGTTTGTTACACAGGACAGGAGAAAAGCATTGTTACAGTGCTCTGGCACAATGGGAAAATATTAGTACTGGGAATGTAGTGTATTGTTGAACAGCGAAACTGTGCCACACTGGTTAAGAGCATTATTTTTTACCCCTCTTGTGCGGGCAGTATCTGTGGTACGTCTGATGCAAGTAGGATGTGAGTAACAGTATGTGGACAAAACTGATGACAGAACATTATTTATTTATGGTTAATGTACAGCTAAGAATATTCCTGTAACAAATATGTCCAATGCTTGAGACTTGCAGGCCTTTATCAGTGTGAAAGTGTATTATATTGTATTATATAGCCCTGAATATAATGATGCTCTTTAGCACTTTTTCATGATATAGCAAAACAAAATAATGTGTTGTACACAGATTTCTTACAACTATTTTTAGAAATTCATTAGTTATTACATGCTAATGTAAGAGTTAATGGCAGCTGCAGTCAGCAAAGTAGATGTCAGCTGTCTGCCTAACAGAAAGCTTTATTATCTGTTACACTGTATGTTATACATTTTTGGAATGAGCTATATAAATGTATGGCATGGATTGCCATCTGTGGAGAATTATCTGATGCTGAATGTTGAATACATGTTTTATAGATGCTTCCTATGATTTGATGGCCACATGTTTTTAGTCAGATTTTAGCATACTGGTCATGACGAGTGGTATATGTCAGGTTAGAGTGTAGTACTGTTATTATTTTTTAAACAAGTTACATCTTTATTGAATTATCACTTATGACATAGGCAATCATACATTTGTGTAAATGAAAACAAACCGTAATGACATAGTTTCATTTGCAAACTTACATTACCTACAGAGAGCCCGCAGGATTTTTCACAGGAGGGTGCAAACCTAGAGCACCCACATGCAGCTCCCCCCACACAGCCCCCCCCCCAACACACACACACACATACACACACACATGCAGCCATTTCACTGTCTCATTACTTGGCTATTTCTTCACAGTTGCCATAAACACTGTTCAAAACTCTCAGTGTGTATACTGTTTTATGCTTTAGTTCTACAATGATTACAGACATTTGGATTTAATTTACAACTTTTATTTCAAGTTTTGTAGCACAAACACTGATAGACAATTGCTAAACTTCTCTAACTTTGAAATTCACATTCACTGAAACAACATTGAATCCCACATTCAAAGAAAATGCATCTGGCCAGTGGTGGGTTAAGTTTATCTTTGGGCTGTTTTCAAATCATAGGCCCCTTGGACACATTTTAGGACCATGCAAAAGATCTTTGATTCACCTTCCTGATTGTATTAATTATAATATACAATAATTGAATTATATCCCTTTTATAATACAGCACCCCATGTTAGAGTGTGTTTTAAACGTATAGTTTTGAACATTTTTCTAGTAAGCAATGAAACAAAACATATGAACCAATAATGACAAACTGCCCAATTCAGAACATTTCAACCATAAAAGGTCACTCAAGCTTCTGTCATTGCAATCCACCAATATCAGTCAATATGCATAATCTCTGCAGAAGTAAAAGTCATCTGAATAATTCCACATTAAAGAGACCTGAAACTAATGAAGTTGTTGTTGCTAAAAAATAACTTTATATTTCAATGTTTCATCTACAAATTTTTTTTTTTTTTGAAAATCTTTTTATTTTATTATCTTATAGACAAACAATACAAACCACAGAAGAACACTGTACAAACATCAACAAAAACTATATACAACTATACAATGCCCATATCATTCACAATATATACAACAGATAATAAATTAAAGAGATATAATACAAAAATGAAAAGTGTTTCAGGTTGTTTCATCTACAAATTTAGTGCCTGCTGCCCTTGAAGAATACATTTCCTATGTTACATTAAAAAATGGTAAGTTGGTATATTGCAATAGGGAATGGATGACAAGTTGAAAAACAGGTTCATAGTTACTAGGCATCTGATCCAAAGGAGGATATACTCAGGACTGCAGCACACCACCCCCTTAAAATACAAATCTACATGCTGTGGGAGTAGAACCTACAGCCCTCTGCATCAAGATGCAAGTATGCTACCTGTTGTGCTACTAACACTGCTTTAAAATTCTAGACCACAATAGTGATACCATTTGCTAAACAAAACAGTTGCACATTTTAAGCAGACTTAGCATGAGCGGCAGTTAACATCTCTTCCCTTGAAGCTCACAATTCCTTGAAAATACACTTGAAAATAAATTCCACCTGCTAACTTTAACTAGGGCATTTCACTCCCTCTCACACACCTCTACCTCTTAGTACAAGAAATCTGGACAATGCCTAAAATAAATGGGGACAGCTTATAAATATTGTTCTCATAAACTTAGAAAATTGCTAGAATATAGGGAGAGCTTATAAATATTGCTCTCATAAACTTAGAAAATTGCTAGAATAACAGGATTTTTGTTAGTATGCATTTTGGTACTTCCTTATTATAACAGCCTTCATGAAATGAATGGATTTCACTTGAACTTCATTCATGTAGGATAATTCTTGAAACTCAAACATAATCACCACGCTAAGCTGACAAGCCATCCATTCTTGAATAGTTATTTTAACATAATATGGTGTTATTTTATGCATTTTTAGAGTATGCAGTTCTAAAATAACTACATAGCTTTTGCTGCTGTTCAGAAGAGACACATTACGAAAGGTAGCCATTTGTGGCTTTATTGCTAAAGGAACAAAATGGGATCTGGTAAGGTAAAGTTTGGTCTGTAAATTGTTGATGATACTGGGTTAGTTAAGCAACTGAACAGTCAAATCCACAAAACGCTTAACGATTCTGCATGTTAGCAATGCTTCTAGTAATATATGCGGCTATCAGTTTAAGACCATGATTAGAACTTACAGATGTCTCTATCAGTCACTTTTTATGAAATTAAAATAATTGGCAGATACACTACACATTCATACCTCTCAGCTTCTACACAAAGTCTAAAATAGTAGTAAAACCCATATCCAGTGACACATTTAACCTCGATTCACTTAAAAGTTAATAAAACAGGTTTGGCAACAACATGCATTTTCAGAATAATAAGAATCATAAAACCAATGTCCCACTCCTCAAGACACGCTTGTCCCTGAGTTTACCTAAGTTATATACTTGTCCCTCTTCAAACATTCAAATATGTGACAATGCAATCTGAACGTAATCATGAAACAGTATAAATAATTTCACATAAGGACTTGCTATTAAATGTACTATTTACGTAAGTATATTGTCAAGGCCACCATAATAAGGAAGTACCTGCATTTTTCTAAAGGATATGATGTCTAAAACTTAAATGGCTGTCATTATTTAGCAACTTCAATCCTTTTTAGAAGGAATATGGGGCAAAAATCTGGACATTCTGCAAAAACCTGGACAGCTGAGGGGTATGCTACCTCTCACTTACACACACACACACACACACACACACACACACACACACACACACACACACACACACGCAGGCATGCACACACACACACACACACACACACACACACACACACACACACACACACACACACACACACACACACACACACACCATACCTCTCAATATCTTATCATAAGAAATCTGGAGAAAGCCTGTTATAATGTTGGAAACAAAGGCCCAAAACTAGTGACACATTTAGAATATCAGGGTTTGTGTTATAATGCATTTTCTGAAGGATATGAAGTCTGAAACTCTAATGCATGCCATTATTTAGTAACTTTAATCCTTAGCTCATCCTGGTCACGTGGGTTTCCTCCGGGTGCTCCGGTTTCCTCCCACATCCCAAAGACATGCTGCAGGTGGATTGGACACTCTAAATTGGCCCTAGGTGTGCGTGTGAGTGTGCCTTCTGTGGAAGGTTGGGCGCCGGGCTGGCAACTCGACACCGTAAAACTCCACTGCCATTCAATGTGCGGACAGGTGATCCGCTGTGGCGACCCCTAACCGGGATAAAGCCGAAAGGAGAAGAAGAAGAATCCTTAGCTCATCCTAGTTATTTGTCAAAAGAAAAAAAATAGAATTTTTATGAGGAACAGACCAAAAATATAAGGCAAAAATCTGGACAGTCTGTGAAAATCTGTACAGTTGAGAGGTATGAACACACATACACCCCCTAGCTCCTTAGAAAGTGGATAGAACAACAAGGTTTGCATTAGTATGCATTTTCTGAGGATATTAAGTCTAAAACTCAAATGTCTGCCATTATTTTCTGACTTCATTCTTCAATGATTTGCCAGAAAAACACAATTTTATGAGAAACTGGAAATATAAGGCAAAAATCTGGATAATTGCAAGGTATGACCCCCCCCCTTACACACACTCCTACCGCCCTCTTACTTACACACACACACACACACACACACACACACACACACACACACACACACACACACACACACACACACACACACACCTACCTTTACCTACCTACTTCTTACATACACACATACACACCCCTACCTGCCAACCTACTTCTTACATTCACATACCCCTACCTATTTCTTACACATACACACACACACACACACACACACACACACACACACACACACACACACACACACACACACCTCTTAAACACTTACACACATGCACACACATGCACACACCTACCTCTCACTTGTACATTTGTCCGCAGTTGAAACATCTTCTGGAATTCAAATTCCGCACAGGCACATAAGACCTAAATAATTGGTCACACAGACACAGAAGCATCTGTGCGACTGGATGCAAAGGGCATTCTGAAAGAACACCCTTAAAAAAAACATTATTTTTTTTAATTAAAAGAAGATTAATCTCCCACCCAGCCAATTCTGGGGGGGTGCAAGTGTACCTCCTTGCACCTGCCTGTGGAAGCCCTTGATCACCTATAATCTTCTATACAGTAATTGTGTTATTTTTTTTTTTTACATAAGTATACCTTATAGCTGCAAAGTAATACACCATTTGTTGGCATATAGGCCTTGTTAACTAGTGTCATAGTTGTCATAATTAGGATAACATAAGTCAAAATTATTTTATCCATACAGAAACTATAGACAGAGAGACAGATAGATAGATAGATAGATAGATAGATAGATAGATAGATAGATAGATAGATATAGATAGAAAGATAGAAATAGATAGATAGATAGATAGATAGATAGATAGATAGATAGATAGATAGACAGATAGATAGATAGATAGATATAGATAGATAAATAGATAGATAGATATAGATAGATAGATAGATAGATAGCTAGATAGATAGATAGATAGATAGATATAGATAGATAGATAGATAGATAGATAGATAGATAGATAGATAGATAGCACATTTTTATTATTATTTCTTTTGGTTATGACAAATGTGGGCATGACGTGTGCAAACTACTAGACTTTCAAAAGCTAGAGACATGCCTTGCAGTGCTGCTTTACTCAGTTATAAGTTAATAATTACACATTTTAATATATATCATAGATCAAGGACTGAGTTATATTGTTTTATGGAGAGTCAACAAGCAATATACTCAGTACATGATGTTTAAGCACAAACTGTCCATGCAGTGAAAAAAACACATGGTTGATTGTGTCATCCATTGTCATTTCTACATACCAGATGTCTTTTTCTGGTATTTGTTTGATTTCTTATTGTATTGCAGTATTTACAGATATGCTCTAAAACCATTGCAAGTGTTTTGATATGGTACATAATTACATAATGAATTAATATTGGCTGTAGCAATTTATTCAGGTTATAGCCTTATGAAATTTGTATATGATGACAAATGCAAATAAATGTTTAACATCATGATCTAGGCACTCACTGTCAGAAGGATATATTTCCATAAGAATAAGATCCTTAATTAAGATGAGAGATAAAATATAGGAAGTGGAAATGAGGTTAAACTGTAACTTTGAAAACTTAAATAAATAAACTGGACAAACAAATTAAACATAGTTTGAGACTAGCAGGAAATGTGAAGAAAATTTAAATAAGGAAGTTTGAGACTAGCAGGAAACGTGAAGAAAATTTAAATAACTATATTGAGCATAATAGGAAACCATTTTATAGATACATAAGATGTGGTGGGGTAAGGACATATAAATCAATAAACTGTGTGTAGACTGTAAATTTTATTCTTAAACATAAAATATTATAGCTGTATTTACAAACTCTTATAGAAAAAAGTTTGACTTTATAAAGGGGGATTTGGAATATGTAGATAGAAAGGTAAATATCTAATACAGCACACTGTTAATGAAAATGTGGATTAATTTAAGGACCTGGGTATTTGGGCAGGTCCACCTTCAAGTTTTTGTGATCATAGCAACAAATTGTTTAATGGTAGTTATAAAGCTATAGGCTGTATAAAAAAGATTTATAACGTCTATAAAATCAAAAATGATGAAATCATTTTTGTAGATTACATTAGACTTGAACTAAAGTAGATAATAATAATATGGAAACCTTATAAGAAAACTAGCATGAGTAAGTTGGCAAGAGTACAGTGGAAATATACCAAGGATATCCATGGCTGTGAAAGTTTAAGTTATTATGAAAGATTAAAATATCTGAACTTGTACAATGTCTTGTATAGAAGAGACCTTATTCAGGTAAGTAGGGCATTCAGTTTAGAGACAACTGCCTCTGGATATACTTGAGGTTATCATAGAGTAAGGAGAACCATCAGATAGCTTGTGTATCAAATTATATAGGAATGAGAGGCATACTAATCTGTTCTCTGAAAGATTAGCTGATGGCTGAAATAGGCTACCAAATTGTATTAGAGCAAGTGCTAGTTTATATATTTTTAGGAGCATCTTGGACACTTATTATGGGAATAATATTGGCAGGGTAGAAGGTGTTATTGCCCATGCCTGAAATATCTGTATGTATGCATGAGTGGATGGATGTACTTACTTTTCTTTGATGGTCATTCTCTTAAGAGACTGCTATGTTCATAAGGGTACAGTAATACAGAGCCAACATATAAATGAATGTGTTTTAATTGTGGATCTGGTAGGCAGCTATATCCAGTTGTGAAGCAAGCCTATATCAGTGACAGAAGAGAAGCTAATAATCAGATGATGAAGACCAGTGCTGGACTAGAGAGACAACGGAGAGAGAGAAAGTCAGACAGGGAATATATGTATCAGTTTCATTGTAGAGATAAAGAGGAGACACATCGGCCTTCACTAGCTGATCAATGATGAAGGATAATAGAGTGGTTAGGAACAAAAGGACATGGCCGAAGGACTAGGGACAAAAGGACATGGCCGAAGGACTAGGGACAAAAGGACATGGCCGAAGGACTAGGGACAAAAG